>NC_068447.1:18302521-18407521 GCF_023373465.1 Oncorhynchus keta | reverse complement strand
ACAGGTCACAAAACTCTTCCCAAACCCAAACACAGACATCACATTAAACAGATACTCATGATCCACTCTATCAAAAGCCTTCTCTTGATCTAAAGAGACCAGTCCAAAGTTCACATTAGAACCTCTTGACAAGTCCAACATGTCCCTAATCAAGAACAAGTTGTCCGTGATTGAGCGTCCCGGTACACAATATGTCTGGTCCTTGTGTATTATAGAGTCCAGATGGGACTTCAGTCTGTTAGAGAGGACCTTGGCAAAAATCTTGTAGTCCGCACAGAGTAATGCCACAGGCCTCCAGTTCTTAAGTTCACACAAGTCCCCTTTTTTGGGCAGGAGAGTCAGAGCCGCCCGACGGCAGCTCATCGGCAACTCTCCTACCCCGACGCATTCTCGCAACACGCAAAATAAATCCTGTCCAATTGTTCCCAGAATTTTTGTAAAATTCCACTGGAAGTCCATCAACCCCGGGTGCACGACCGGGGACATCTGGGTTACTGCCTCTGCCAGTTCATGTGACAACAGAGGAATGTCCATTTCATCCCTCTGTGCCCGAGAGAGCTTAGGGAGTCCTGCGAACAAGACCTGAGCACACATAGGATCACACATTTCTGCCCTATACAATTCAGTATAAAACTCCACAGTCCGCTCCCACATCTCCCCCACCACAGAGGTCACCCGCCCATCAGACAGCCGTAGACAATGCATACCCTTGGCTTCACTGCTCTGTCTTTCCAAACCAAAGAAGAAGGAGCTGGGAGCATCCATCTCCTTGAGCATGGAGAACCTAGCTCTTACAAGTGCTCCCTTTGCTTTAACCTGGAAAAAACTGCCCAGGTCCCTACGTAATTCGGCTAAGTTAGCCTGGAGGCCTACATTGCCTTGCCCCACCATCTCTACCTCCATCTCACTAATACACCTCTCTAGTTCCCCCAATACTCTCCTAGCCTCTGAGGATGAGAGAGCTGTGTACTGTTGACAGAAAAGCCGAATTTGCACTTTCCCCACATCCCACCACTGACTCAGAGACTCATACTCCTCTCTTCGCTGCCCCCATCTTTCCCAAAAAGTCTGGAAACCTGAGCAAAAAGTGGCATCTTGTAAAAGCTTTACATTGAACTTCCAATAAGATGCCTGCCGGGGCCCTGGTGAAATAGACAGCCGAGCCATGGCTATGTGGTGATCCGAAAACCCCACTGGGAGAATGGTAGCACCCAGCAGCCTATTGCTCTGATTCCTGGACATGTAAAAACGATCAAGTCGAGCTGCACTCACCCTAGCCCCAAAAACCTTCACCCACGTATACTGTCTTGTGTTTGGATGTTTAGTTCTCCAAACATCCACTAGGTCAAACTGATTAAAGATGTCCCTTAACACTCCCACTGACACTGCATGAGGCTCTTCCCCATTTCTGTCTTTTGTAAAAATCCATTGTACAGTTCCAGTCACCTCCGATCACCAGCGTCTCCTCAGGCGCTACTTGTGAGAGTTCCTGTCTAAGACTCCCAAATAGAACCCCTCTTTCTCTCCCTGTGTTAGGCGCATACACATTTATAAAGACAAAACACATGTTGTTAATTTCTGCTTTAACAACAAGCAACCTACCCCTACACACCTCCTTTGAGGAGCAAATTTTTACAGCCAGACCCGGTGCAAAAAGGACTGCCACCCCTGCACTAAGATTTGTCCCATGGCTCAACACACTTGCCCCTTTCCACCAGAGCCCCCAATCAACTTCATTCACCACATCACTATGCGTCTCCTGCAGAAACAACACCTGTACTTGTTTATGTTTTACATATTCACTCAACACACTCCTCTTTCCCGCATCTCTGGCGCCATTTATATTGAGCGAGCCTACCCGAAGATTCTCCATAAGAAGTGGGAGAAAAGCCAGCAGAGAAATAGACCAATAGCAAAGCTCAAAAAGCCCCAGTGTCAGTAAGAAATTAAACATTTAAACAGTGTCTGAAGGTAAACCTTTACGCACTGTTGTGACCCACTTCCTCAACCTAAACCGTTTCTTCGGTGAGAGGACACCATGCCCCTCATTTCTCATAGCATGTTGTACTGATCTTACAAACTTTCTAGGATCAGGAAAAAAAGCCTCAAGATTAACTTTTTTCCCCTTAGTCTCATTCAGGAACCTTGTCAGTTCTCTCAACGTGTACTTAGACCCTCTGGTTGACTGGCTGTCAGCTCCGGGCCAATTGAAGAGGAGTCTGAAAAAATACCTCCTCATCCTCTTCCTCAGACTCACTTTCCTCCTCTTCTCTATCTCCCACCCTGACCACCTGCCCTTTCTCTCTGGTTAGGGCCTCACCCACAGCAACAGGCAACATTTCCATGGTGCCTTTGTCCACACCCTTTTTCTTTTCCTCTTGACACCCTCCTCCTCCCCCCTAATCTCTTACACTTCCCCACTATACTCTCCTCATCCACTAGAATAACCTGACTAGACGCAGTATCATCTGCACCACCCTCCATAGCATGACTAGGGCCAGCCTCAGCTACAACACCCTCCATAGCATGACTAGGGCCAGCCTCAGCTACAACACCCTCCATAGCATGACTGGGGCCAGCCTCAGCTATACCACCCTCCATAGCATGTCTAGGCCCAGCCTCAGCTACCCCACCATCTCTAGCCTGACTAGACCCAGCCTCTACTACCCTACCATCTCTAGCCTGACTAGACCCAGCCTCTGCTTCTCCACCATCTCTAGCCTGACTAGACCCAGCCTCATCTACACCACCATCTCTAGACTGACTAGGCCCAGCCTCTGCTGTCTGCATCTCCTTACCCCTGCATTTTGACCTTGATTTCCCCCCCTTGCGCTCGTACCCTCCCCTTGTCTATGGCCTTTATGTGGGCATGCAAAGCTCTTGTGCCCCAAATCCCCACATTCAAAACACCGTAGACTATCTGTGCTGGCAAAACCTGCATAGAGCCCCTCCCCATGCCTCACTTTAAAATGCACATTTAGCTGTTGCTCATTATTGTTCAGAAACATAAACACTTGCCTCCTGAATGAAACAATGTGCTTAACGGCATCTGCCTGAAAACCTGCTGACAGTACACGGAAACCGCAAGCAAACTTACCAAAACGACTCAGCTCTTTCCTAATTTGATCATCCGTAATAAACGGAGGCACATTTGCCACTACAACTCTTGTTGAAGGGGTAGAGAGAGGTGAAATTGACACCAACACATCCCTTACAAATATTCCGCTAGCAATTAGCCTACCGACCAAATTAGCCCTTTTCATGAACACAACCACAGCCTTGTTCATTCTAGAAGCAGAATGTATAAACTCAGCTCCTACCTGTTCACCGACCGCGAGCAGAACCTCCTCCACCTTAACTCCGTTCTCAGGAACACACCTGAACCCATGCTGTATCGACAGCGTCTCCTGCGCGCTAGGCTGAGAAGCCATTGCGCACACTAGACCTTGCAACCCCCGGAACGTTACTCTGTCCTCTTCCACCCTAACTTTAAAAAAAAAAAAAAAAAACTTTGGATACCGCTAAAAACAAATATTGCATTAACCCTCCACCATAGAAAATAACATGTAAAGAAAAGAATAGAATCAAGAAAGTTAGTTAGGATAGAGCTTTCCACACCAAACACTCAAACTCCAAAACACCCAGCATGCACCGAGAGAGAGAGAGAGAGAGAGAGAGAGAGAGAGAGAGGGGGAGAGAGAGAGGGGGAGAGAGAAAGAGGGAGAGAGAGGGGGAGAGAGAGAGAGAGAGAGAGAGAGAGAGAGAGAGAGAGAGAGAGAGAGAGATAGGGAGAGAGAGAAAGAGGGAGAGAGAGACAGACAGAGAGACAGAGAGACAGAGAGAGATGGAGATATAAGTAGAGAGAGAGGGAGGGATGGAAATGTAAGTAGAGAGAGAGAGAGATGGAGATATAAGTAGAGAGAGAGAGAGGGATGGAGATATAAGTAGAGAGAGAGATGGAGATATAAGTAGAGAGAGAGAGAGAGAGAGAGAGAGAGAGAGAGAGAATTGGGTCACGTTCCAGTGGTAATGAAAATACAGAAAAGATCATTAACATTTTGGCTACGTCTATATTCAAGTCCAAATTCAAGTCTACAATTTAAAGCACTTCAAACCCAAGGTGTTGGACCTAACCAACTAAGCTGACACCAGCACTGCTTCAAAAGAAAGAATTTCAATAAACAAAATCATGAACCAATCAAATGACTAAGCTGACAACAACGTTGGAAAAAACTAAGCAAAATTCCAAAGACGACTTAATCTGGCCCTAAACAGAGAATATGAATTGGCTGATTATCTTTACTCTGTCAGAGATATGAAGCAGAGACAGATCGTTACCAAGTACAGGCTGAGTGACCACCGATTGGCAATAGAAACCGGCAGACATAAAAATACATGGCTACCCAAAGAGGAGCTTATATGTGGTCACTGCACGACAGGGGAGGAAGAAACAGAGGTGCACTCTTCCCCCTGGCCATGCACTATAGAGACAGAGAGTTTTAAAGTAGAACAAAGGAACTCCCACCAAATTCTACTACATTCCAGAATTTGAGAATGGAACAATATCCATATTTTGGAGAATGTGTAAGCGGTCGGTGGAGAAGCCAGCTACGACCCGGTCCATTTTGTTTCATGTTTGTGACCATGAAGGACAATACAGCCACATTACCATCACTGTGTTTATACAGGTGCCTTCGTTATGAGGTTTGCATCTAATTATTGTATAAAATGAATAAGTCAAGATTAAACTATTTGTGAAATGATGTAATGTGATGTTAAACCTTTAATGTGAGAGAATTTTATTCCCTTTAAAGTTGAACCAAGTCACTGGCCCACCCTCGTGAGCACAGACATGATCAGGCGTCATGGAGCAGCCTTTTTTTACTGTTATGGAAGAAAAAAAACTCCTGAGAAAATCCTCTTCAGACCACGCGTACCTCGGTGTAAACTGAGGTGGCACAGGTTTGAGTTTAGACGAAGCAAAACCACAGCGTGAGCTGTGATTGCGAATAGTTATTGAATTCCTAACCATACCACGTGCAGCATTGGCTACACAGCTGGAAATGGTTCAACTCTGAGACTAGCGATCCCTACCGAATAAGAGCAAATCTTAGATACTAATTACTAGTCTGCAGCTAGAAATTATGCAAACCTGGGAAGCAAAGACCGTCAACCGTCGAAACATCTAATCTATGAGAACATTTCTGAATGGTACTCTGAAGTATCCATTGTAACCACAAAATAATTTGATCGTCAGTCGATACCGAGAGAGACAACATTGTAAATACAACCCATATTTATGCTTATTTCTTTTCCCTTTTGTACTTTAACCATGTGTACATTGTTACAACACTGTATATGTACATATGACATTTGTAATGTCCTTATTCTTTTGGATCTTCTGTGAGCGTCATGTTTACTGTTCATTTTTATTGTTTATTTCCCTTTTGTATATTATCTACCTCACTTGCTTTGGCAATGTTAACATATGTTTCCCATGCCAGTAAAGCCCCTTGAATTGAGACGCTGATGAACTGACTCTCCAGCAGACGTGCTGGATTCCAACAGAAAAGACCACGACACACGGGCTTAAATATATACTGATTGCAATTATCCCCGAATGAGTGAGCGTTCATGTGCAAAGGATTAGCATTTCAATTAATATAATAGTCAACTGTGTAGTGAGCCCTTTTGTTTTTCCTGCTCTTCCACAGTCCACACCCACTTCCCATTGTCCAACAAGTTGTCATATCGGCTTAGCCCACTAGGGAATCTTCCCTATTATTTGTTAGTACAGTTTCTCAATTGCTAAAACAATTTCTGAAACCTTGCTCCATTTCCTGAAAACATTAAACACAAAACCTCATCTTCAAGCACTATTTACATAACCTTGAAACATTCGCTTCAAAACAGTTTTATCTGTGTTCAAAATCAAACCCTGCTCTCAAATCATAAGCAAAGTGATCAACATTATATACAGTGGGGCAAAAAAGTATTTAGTCAGCCACCAATTGTGCAAGTTCTCCTACTTAAAAAGATGAGGCCTGTAATTTTCATCATAGGTACACTTCAACTATGACAGACAAAATGAGAAAAAAAATCCTGAAAATCACATTGTAGAATTTTTAATGAATTTATTTGCAAATTATGGTGGACAATAAGTATTTGGTCAATAACAAACGTTTATCTCAATACTTTGTTACATACCCTTTGTTGGCAATGCACTACAGTATACAATACTAAAAGGGACAAAAATCAAAGGAATAAACATGTGATCAATGTGCTTCTTCTTGTCTTTGGGCTGGGTCAGGCCAGAGCACTTCATCGACATCACAAGCAACATTGTCCGTCCTGAGGCAACGGGGGAAGAAGCCTCTGGTGTGCCGTATCCAGCCCTGACATGATTCCTCACCTATATCACCACAGGCTAAATCCATGGCTTGCAGCAGATTTACTCTGGTGTAGGGTTGTCTATCATACACTTTCCATCTCCAAGAGGAGAAAAACTCCTCAATCGAATTCAGGAAAGGCGAGTATGGAGGGAGGTACAAGTTCATAAACTGCCCATTGATGTTAAACCATCCCCTTACCTGAGCAGCTTGGTGGAAACTGACATTGTCCCACACTATCACAATCTTAGAAGGTGCTGGGTGTTATATAGCCCGAGTGTAACATGGTGATGTAGAACACCATGGTTGCTGATAGCAGCACAGATTGTGACATTGCCACCTTGTTGACCAGGGACTTCAACAATGGCCCGCTGTCCAATCATGTTTGGGCCTCTCCTTCTCCTCTTTGTTAGATTGAAGCCTGCTTCATGGAGAAAGATCAACTCATGGGGTCTGTCCAAGGATTCCAAGTCAAATATTGTCTGTGTAGAAATACAATATACTGTATGTAAGATTTTGTAAGTCGTACAGAGACAGTGCTATACTGTAGAGTACAATTAGGCTTCTGATTCACATACATTGTATGTACTGGAGAGTAATGTCATTCACATAGTATGTGTTAGTACTGTAGACAATCTGGATGACAGTAAATGTTTCTGAATGTACACTTACTTGCACATGCTGAGCTCGCAGTTCTTTCACCCTTGGTGAGTTGCGCTCAGAAGGTACTCTGTATACGTGTTTCATTCGCATCCTGTTACGATGGAGGACACGGTCAATTGTGGAAATGCTCACACTGTCGATTCCCTGGAAGTGTGTGTTGTCTTGTATCACTCGTTCCTGGATTTCTCTGAGTCGTATTGCATTATCTTGAAGGACCAGGCCAACTATAACAGCCTCTTGCTCCCGAGTGAATATAGCTGTCCTTCCACCTGCATGTGGCAGCCTTGCAATTCTACAAAAAGTAGTTGTGCAGTTACAAAACATATTCATGCAGGACAATAAATACAGTGATTAACTTTACAAATGTCTATTGAAACAGTTGCATATAATGTACTACAGTAAATTTGCAATTACAAAAATACAGTAGTATACTGTACCTGTTCTCTTCTCTGAATGTCCTTACTGTGGTGGACACAGAACATCGGCTCAAATTGGGTTGCACTCTAAGTCCGGCTTCACTCATTGTCAGTTCATGGACAAGAACATAGTCTATAACTGTTGCTCGAATTTCATCTGATATTTCCACTCTTTGTCTTCCTCTATCTTGCCCTCCTCCTTCTCCTCTTCCTCCTCATCGCCCACCTCGCACTCGTCCTCGTCCTCTCACATTGTTTCTTCTATCCATTCTCAGACTTTCTCCTTCCCACCTTCAACAACATGTTTGCTCTCTGAACTGGCTTATATTGGTTGTGTCGCACCATTTGAAACAGGTTAAATCAATTTTGAGTGGTTGTGTTCAATCAATGACATGTGTTCTCTATTTGAATTTGATTGTTGCCACTTGTGTTTACCAGTATGGATGACATGTGCATTAGAGTGCAGAATGTGTTTTGAGAATGAGAATGTGTTTAGAGTTTTGCTGAAAAGTCTAAGTGAGATCTGCAAATTGTGTTTTACCATGTGAAATGGTTTAAGGTATTGACAACAGACTGCATAATTAGCTAAATGAGTCCAGGCAACTGAGAACTTTGTTCAGCCAATGGGTTTTAGTGTTCTAGCAATTGAGAAAAACTGTAACAGGTCTAATGTTTGTTTGTTTATGCGATTATTTAGTTAGTAGGCAAATATATTATTAAGCCAATAGGTGTATGGATTATTCATAGTAAAGGCTGGGTTCGTGCAGATAACCAACAATTTACAACGTTTGGAATGAGACTGACGTGAGTTAAAGATTAATTCATTAATAAGGAGACTAATTGATCAGATATTAAAATATCTGAAGAGTTGTATTAGAAAAATTATTACTTTGTAATCTGACGATTTTCCTTGGTGCCCCAACTTCCTAGTTAATTCAATTTACATGGTTAGTTTAATGACGTAATAATAATTACAATTTTTTTGATAAAATAACAGTCTTCACTTTGAATGATGCCAAAGACACGACAGTAGCGTGATGGTAGCGATAGCAGTTGAATGATTGTGGTGGTAGTTGTAGTAGTAATTATGATGGTAGTTGTAGCACTGATGTAATGGTGAAGATGACAGTTAGTTAGTTATGAGTTAGTTATAGTTTCATTTTCCATGATTAGCTTTTAAAATGTGTTCTACTATTCTACTATTGACTGTTACCATTTTACTGTTGTTATTTTTTATTTAATATTGTATTATTATTTATTAGCATTTTATATTATTATTTGTTATTATTTAAAAATGTATTACAATGTATATGTCACGCCCTAACCTTAGTATTCTTTGTTTTCTTTATTATTTTGGTTAGGTCAGGGTGTGACATGGTTGATATGTTTGTACTGTCTAGGGGTTTTGTAAATTTATGGTGTTGATTCCATCTAGGTGTTTATGTAGGTCTATGGTTGCCTAGATTGGTTCTCAATTAGAGGGAGGTGTTTATCGTTGTCTCTGATTGGGAACCATATTTAGGCAGCCATCTTCTTTGGGTATTTCGTGGGTTATTGTCTATGTTATGTTGCATGTTAGCACATTGTTTATATAGCGCTCACGTTGGTCTTAATTGTTTTTTTGTTTAAGTGTTCTTCATTCAATAAAGAAGAATGTATTCACACCACGCTGCACTTAGGTCTACTCCATAAGATGATCATTACAGTATATTGTCTACATTGTTGCTTAGAGAGGGAGAGGGAGAGGGGGATGGGTAAAAAAAAGGAGGGATTTGCAGAGAATTTTATATCCCAGCAGAGAGAGAAATGTGTGTATTGGGAAGGAGGAACGGGAGAAGAGAGAAGGAAAGAGAGACGATGACGTCCCGACAGCAGTCTTAAGATGTTTTCTCTCTGTCATCTCTCAGAGAATCATGTCCTGTTTCCATAATCATGCCTATTATTAGAATGGGGCTTCTCTCTCTTATGTTTCATCAACTTTCTGCACCTCTCTCTGTCTCTCTGCCTCTCTCTCATCGCTCACTCCCTCTTGATCCCTTGCTTAATCTCTCTCTCTATACATTAATCTCTCTCTATAGAATATTTTTTACACAGCCCCTATTGTCTTTTAGAGTCTTTGGTTTGGCTGAGCATTAGCGCAATGAGAGTTTTGACATTTAAAATGGCGCTTGTATTCTTCTCCAAAACAAAATCTTTTCCCATTAGCCGAGGCTCAGCTGTCAATGAGTAAAGAATGATGAATTGCTCATTTTGAGTCTTTGGGTTGAGGGTACTTCAGGGACACTCAAAATTATCAATATCAATAATTCACTAACTTTTGTAACAGTGGAAAATATGTATTAGACACATATGAAAGCATGCATGCGCACACATACTTACTCAAATTCACACTCACATCACACACTTGTACTCAATAAGGCTTTGTGCACACATGTAGGTGTATGTGGATGTATCACAGTGTGTGTGTGCAAGCATGCATGTGTGTGAGCGATGAGAGAGCAAGAGTGAGAATGAGAATGATAGACTAGAAATCATTATCACCATGATTCATCCAACTGCCTTTCTGCTGTAATGCACATTCATACAGTACAAGCTGTCAGGGTCATAGAGGGAGAGGGTTGTGGGAAAGGGGAGAGAAGTGAGAGAAGGGGGAGAGGGGTGAGGGAAAGCGGAGAGGGGAGAGGGAGAGGGAGAGGTGATAGGGAGAGGGGTGAGGGAAAGGGGAGAGGGAGAGGGGTGAGGGAAAGGAGAGAGTGGAGAGAGGGGAGGGAGAGGGGGGAGGGAAAGGAGAGAGTGGGGGGAGAGGGACGAGGGGTAGGGGAGAGGGAGAGGTGATATGGAGAGTGGTGAGGGAAAGGGGAGAGAAGTGAGAGAAAGGGGAGAGGGATGAGAGAAAGCAGAGAGGGGAGAGGGAGAGGGGTGAGGGAAAGGGGAGGGTGAGGGGAGAGGGAGAGGGGTGAGGGAAAGGGGAGAGTGAGGGGAGAGGGACGAGGGGAAGGGGAGAGGGAGAGGTGATAGGGAGAGGGGTGAGGGAAAGGGATAGGGACAAGGGAGAGTGAGAGAGAGAGGGATGGGTAAAATAATGAAGGCGGAATGGAATAAAAGTGAGATAGAGAGAGAAGATGGCGTCCCAGCAGAGAGAGGGGTGAATAAAGGGAAGGAGTGATGGGAGGAGAGAAGGAGAGAGGGATGATGACGTCCCAGCAGAGAGAGTAGGATGGGTAAAGGGAAGGAGTGATGGGAGGAGAGAAGGAGAGAGAGATGATGACGTCCCAGCAGAGAGAGAGGGATGGGTGAAGTAATGAAGGCGGGATGGAATAAAAGTGAGATAGAGAGGGATGATGACGTCCCAGCAGAGAGAGGGATGGGTAAAGGGAAGGAGTGATGGGAGGAGAGAAGGAGAGAGGGATAATGACATCCCAGCAAAGAGAGAGGGATGGGAAAAGTAATGAAGGTGGGATGGAATTAAAGTGAGATAGAGAGAGATGATGACGTCCCAGCAGAGAGAGAGGGATGGGTAAAGGGAAGGAGTGATGGGAGGAGAGAAGGAGAGAGGGATGATGACGTCCCAGCAGAGAGAGAGGGATGGGTAAAGGGAAGGAGTGACGGGAGGAGAGAAGGAGAGAGGGATGATGACGTCCCAGCAGAGAGAGGGGATGGGTAAAGGGAAGGAGTGACGGGAGGAGAGAAGGAGAGAAGGGATGATGACGTCCCAGCAGAGAGAGGGGGATGGGTAAAGGGAAGGAGTGATGGGAGGAGAGAAGGAGAGAGGGATGATGACGTCCCAGCAGAGAGAGGGATGGGAAAAGGGAAGGAGTGATGGGAGGAGAGAAGGAGAGAGGGATGATGACGTCCCAGCAGAGAGAGAGGGATGGGAAAAGGGAAGGAGTGATGGGAGGAGAGAAGGAGAGAGGGATGATGACGTCCCAGCAGAGAGAGAGGGATGGGTAAAGGGAAGGAGTGATGGGAGGAGAGAAGGAGAGAGGGATAATGACGTCCCAGCAAAGAGAGAGGGATGGGAAAAGTAATGAAGGCGGGATGGAATTAAAGTGAGATAGAGAGGGATGATGACGTCCCAGCAGAGAGAGAGGGATGGGTAAAGGGAAGGAGTGATGGGAGGAGAGAAGGAGAGAGGGATGATGACGTCCCAGCAGAGAGAGAGGGATGGGAAAAGGGAAGGAGTGATGGGAGGAGAGAAGGAGAGAGGGATAATGACGTCCCAGCAAAGAGAGAGGGATGGGAAAAGTAATGAAGGCGGGATGGAATTAAAGTGAGATAGAGAGAGATGATGACGTCCCAGCAGAGAGAGAGGGATGGGTAAAGGGAAGGAGTGATGGGAGGAGAGAAGGAGAGAGGGATGATGACATCCCAGCAGAGAGAGAGGGATGGGTAAAGGGAAGGAGTGATGGGAGGAGAGAAGGAGAGAGAGATAATGACGTCCCAGCAGAGAGAGGGATGGGTAAAGGGAAGGAGTGATGGGAGGAGAGAAGGAGAGAGAGATAATGACGTCCCAGCAGAGAGTGAGGGATGGGTAAAGGGAAAGAGTGACGGGAGGAGAGAAGGAGAGAGAGATGATGACGTCCCAGCAGAGAGAGAGGGATGGGTAAAGGGAAGGAGTGATGGGAGGAGAGAAGGAGAGAGAGATAATGACGTCCCAGCAGAGAGTGAGGGATGGGTAAAGGGAAAGAGTGACGGGAGGAGAGAAGGAGAGAGAGATGATGACGTCCCAGCAGAGAGAGGGGATGGGTAAAGGGAAGGAGTGATGGGAGGAGAGAAGGAGAGTGGGATGATGACGTCCCAGCAGAGAGAGGGATGGGTAAAGGGAAGGAGTGACGGGAGAAGAGAAGGAGAGAGGGATAATGACGTCCCAGCAGAGAGAGAGGGATGGGTGAAGTAATGAAGGCGGGATGGAATAAAAGTGAGATAGAGAGGGATGATGACGTCCCAGCAGAGAGAGAGGGATGGGTAAAGGGAAGGGAAAGGGGAGAGAAGTGAGAGAAAGGGGAGAGGGATGAGAGAAAGCAGAGAGGGAGAGGGAGAGGGAGAGGGGTGAGGGAAAGGGGAGAGTGAGGGGAGAGGGAGGGGTGAGGGAAAGGGGAGAGTGAGGGGAGAGGGACGAGGGGAAGGGGAGAGGGAGAGGTGATAGGGAGAGGGGTGAGGGAAAGGGGATAGGGACAAGGGAGAGTGAGAGAGAGAGGGATGGGTAAAATAATGAAGGCGGAATGGAATAAAAGTGAGATAGAGAGAGAAGATGGCGTCCCAGCAGAGAGAGGGGTGAATAAAGGGAAGGAGTGATGGGAGGAGAGAAGGAGAGAGGGATGATGACGTCCCAGCAGAGAGAGTGGGATGGGTAAAGGGAAGGAGTGATGGGAGGAGAGAAGGAGAGAGAGATGATGACGTCCCAGCAGAGAGAGAGGGATGGGTGAAGTAATGAAGGCGGGATGGAATAAAAGTGAGATAGAGAGGGATGATGACGTCCCAGCAGAGAGAGAGGGATGGGTAAAGGGAAGGAGTGATGGGAGGAGAGAAGGAGAGAGGGATAATGACATCCCAGCAAAGAGAGAGGGATGGGAAAAGTAATGAAGGTGGGATGGAATTAAAGTGAGATAGAGAGAGATGATGACGTCCCAGCAGAGAGAGAGGGATGGGTAAAGGGAAGGAGTGATGGGAGGAGAGAAGGAGAGAGGGATGATGACGTCCCAGCAGAGAGAGAGGGATGGGTAAAGGGAAGGAGTGACGGGAGGAGAGAAGGAGAGAGGGATGATGACGTCCCAGCAGAGAGAGAGGGATGGGTAAAGGGAAGGAGTGACGGGAGGAAAGAAGGAGAGAGAGATGATGACGTCCCAGCAGAGAGAGAGGGATGGGTAAAGGGAAGGAGTGACGGGAGGAGAGAAGGAGAGAAGGGATGATGACGTCCCAGCAGAGAGAGAGGGATGGGTAAAGGGAAGGAGTGATGGGAGGAGAGAAGGAGAGAGGGATGATGACGTCCCAGCAGAGAGAGAGGGATGGGAAAAGGGTAGGAGTGATGGGAGGAGAGAAGGAGAGAGGGATAATGACGTCCCAGCAAAGAGAGAGGGATGGGAAAAGTAATGAAGGTGGGATGGAATTAAAGTGAGATAGAGAGAGATGATGACGTTCCAGCAGAGAGAGAGGGATGGGTAAAGGGAAGGAGTGATGGGAGGAGAGAAGGAGAGAGAGATAATGACGTCCCAGCAGAGAGTGAGGGATGGGTAAAGGGAAAGAGTGACGGGAGGAGAGAAGGAGAGAGAGATGATGACGTCCCAGCAGAGAGAGAGGGATGGGTAAAGGGAAGGAGTGATGGGAGGAGAGAAGGAGAGAAGGATAATGACGTCCCAGCAAAGAGAGAGGGATGGGTAAAGGGAAGGAGTGATGGGAGGAGAGAAGGAGAGAGGGATGATGACGTCCCAGCAGAGAGAGAGGGATGGGAAAGGTAATGAAGGCGGGATGGAATTAAAGTGAGATAGAGAGAGATGATGACGTCCCAGCAGAGAGAGAGGGATGGGTAAAGGGAAGGAGTGATGGGAGGAGAGAAGGAGAGAAGGATAATGACGTCCCAGCAAAGAGAGAGGGATGGGAAAAGTAATGAAGGCGGGATGGAATTAAAGTGAGATAGAGAGGGATGATGACGTCCCAGCAGAGAGAGAGGGATGGGTAAAGGGAAGGAGTGACGGGAGGAGAGAAGGAGAGAGGGATGATGACGTCCCAGCAGAGAGAGAGGGATGGGTAAAGGGAAGGAGTGACGGGAGGAGAGAAGGAGAGAGGGATGATGACGTCCCAGCAGAGAGAGATGGGTAAAGGAAGGAGGATGGGAGGAGAGAAGGAGAGAGGGATGATGACGTCCCAGCAGAGAGAGAGGGATGGGTAAAGGGAAGGAGTGATGGGAGGAGAGAAGGAGAGAGGGATAATGACGTCCCAGCAAAGAGAGAGGGATGGGAAAAGTAATGAAGGCGGGATGGAATTAAAGTGAGATAGAGAGATGATGACGTTCCAGCAGAGAGAGAGGATGGGTAAAGGGAAGGAGACGGGAGGAGAGAAGGAGAGAGAGATAATGACGTCCCAGCAGAGAGAGAGGATGGGTAAAGGGAAGGAGTGATGGGAGGAGAGAAGGAGAGAGGGATAATGACGTCCCAGCAAAGAGAGAGGGATGGGAAAAGTAATGAAGGCGGGATGGAATTAAAGTGAGATAGAGAGATGATGACGTCCCAGCAGAGAGAGAGGGATGGGTAAAGGGAAGGAGTGATGGGAGGAGAGAAGGAGAGAGGATAATGACGTCCCAGCAAAGAGAGAGGGATGGGAAAAGTAATGAAGGCGGGATGGAATTAAAGTGAGATAGAGAGAGATGATGACGTCCCAGCAGAGAGAGAGGGATGGGTAAAGGGAAGGAGTGATAGGAGGAGAGAAGGAGAGAGGGATGATGACATCCCGGCAGCAGTCTTAAGATGTTTTCTCTATGTCATCTCTCAGAGAAACATGTCTGTCTCTCATTGCTCGCTCCCTCTTGATCCCTTGCTTAATATCTCTCTCTCTTTCTCTCTTGCAGTGCATGCTGGGATTTTTTGGGAGTTTGGGTGTTTGGTGTGGAGGGCTCCGTCCTAACTAACTTTCTTGATTTTATTTTCTATGGTGGAGGGTTAATGCACTATTTGTTTTAGCGGTATCCACAGTTTTTTCAAAGTTAGGGTGGAAGAGGAGAGAGTAAGTTTCCTGGGGTTTGGAAGGTGTGGTGTGCGCGATGGCTTCTCAGCCTAGTGCGGAGGAGACGCTGTCGAAACGGCATGGATTCAGTTGTGTTCATGAGAATGGAGTTAAGGTGGAGGAGGTTCTGCTCGCGGTCGGTGAACAGGAAGGAGCTGAATTTAAACATTCTGCTTCTAAAATTAACAAAGCTGTGGTTGTGTTCATGAAAAGAGCAGACTTGGTTGGTAGGCTAATTGCTAGTGGAATATTTGTAAGGGGTGTGTTGGTGCCAATTTCACCTCTCTCTACTCCTTTGACAAGAGTGGTAACTGGAAATTTGCCTCCGTTTATTACGGATGATCAAATCAAGAAAGAGCTGAGTCGTTTTGGTAAGTTTGCTAGCGGTTTTTGTGTACTGTCAGCAGGTTTTCAGGCAGATGCCGTTAACCTCTCTAGGGTATGTGGGACGCTAGCGTCCCATCTGGCCAACATCCAGTGAGATTGCAGGGCGCCAAATTCAAATACAGAAATACTCATTATAAAATTTAAAAAAAAAAACATATTTGACATAGGTTTAAAGATTAACTTCTTGTGGATCCACCCACGGTGTCAGATTTATAAAATGCTTTACGGTGAAAGCATACATTACGATTATTTGAGAACATAGCCCAGTTGACGAATTATTACAAACAGTAACCAGCCAAGCTGAAGCGTTACAAAACTCAGAAATAGAGATAAAATGAATCCCTTACCTTTAATGATCTTCATATGGTTGCACTCAGAAGACATTAATTTACTCAATAAATGTTCCTTTTGTTCGATAAAAAGTATCTTTATATCCAAAAACCTCAGTTTTGTTCGCGCGTTGTCTTCAGTAATCCACATGCTCAAACGCAGTCAAAACAGGCAAAACAGGCAAAACATGTCATACAATGTTTATTTTCAATCCTCAGGTTGTTTTTAGCCTAAATGATCTATAATATTTCAACCGGACAATAACGTTGTCAATATAAAAGGTAAACAAGAAATGCACTCTCTCTGGATTGCGCATGAAAAAGCTCTGTGACACTCATTCAGACTGGTCTTACTCCCTCATTTATAAGAATACAAGCCTGAAACAATTTCTGAAGACTGTTGACATCTAGTGGAAGGCATAGGAACTGCATATTGAGTCCTAAGTCAATGGATACTGTAATGGCATTGAATAGAAAACTACAAACCCCCCAAAAAATACTTCCTGAATGGATTTTTCTCAGGTTTTTGCCTGCCAAATCAGTTATGTTATACTCACAGACACTATTTCAGAGTGTTTTCTATCCAAATCTACCAGTTATATGATATGCATACCAGTTATGGGTGAGACAGGGCATTAGACAAGGATGCCCTCTATCTGGGCAGTTATACACACTAGCCAATGAGCCTTTTTTGGGACTGCTACGTAGGAGACTGCAAGGAGTGTGCTGGACAGGCATGGATGTGGTGACAGGCAGAGCAGTGTCAGCATATTCAGATTATGTTTCTGTGATGGTCAGGAATGATCAGGATATGCAGGCACTAGAGACCAGTCTGAAGGTGTACGAGGGAGCTTCATCAGCTAAGGTGAACTGGGGCAAGAGCAAGGCTCTGTTATGTGGGGCATGGGGGATTAGGGCCCCTCTGCTTCCAAGGGGTTTGCAGTGGGGTTGTGAAGGGCTTCAAGTGTTGGGGGTGTACCTGGGCTCGGAGAAGTGGGTCAGGAAGAACTGGGAGGGGCTGTTACAGACAGTGGTGTCAAGACCGGCCAGGTGGAGGAGGCTCCTGTCCCAAGTGTCATATAGAGGGAGGGTGCTGATAATCAACAATCTGGTGGCATCTTCCCTGTGGTATAAACTGGCTGTCCTCAACCCCTCCGCCGGTCTGCTCGCAAACCTGCAATGCAAACTGGTGGACTTTTTCTGGTCGGACCATCACTGGCTGTGGATAGCAGTGTTGTACATGACCGTCCACGAAGGAGGACAGGGCCTGGTGGAACTGGAGAGCAGGATGGCTGCTTTCCGGCTAAAGGCGGTGCAGAGACTGCTGTACCATACTGATGTTGGCTGGAGGGAGCCAGCATGTGCGCTGCTGAGGAGAGCTGACGGATTAGGGTTAGACCGGCAGCTGTTCCTCATGAAGCTGGAGAGGCTGAGTACAGCAGGTCTCTCAGATTTTTTTCTCTGCAATGCTGAGGGCCTGGCAGGTGCCAAGGCCTACACGAGAAGGGGGTGTGGAGCTTGGGCTGTGGGTGTGGGAGGAACCTCAACAACCAGCCATCCCTTTGAGATCGGTTCAGTCGGCCACCCTGTAGATGCAACTGATGGCAGCGAGTTTACAAAGGCTGGGTGACCTGAGACTGCTGGGAGAGGAGGGGTGGAAAACCCCGGAAGTCTTGGCACAACAATCAGGAATAAAGTCTCTTAGGCTGCTGGAAAGATTCCTGGAGGAGTTCCAGGAGGCACTGTCTGAGCCAGTAAGGGGGGTGTTTGAGCGACCAAAGGGGGAGGGGACACCAATGTTTCCGCCACTGCAGGTGACGGCAGAGACTGGAGACTGGCAAGGGGGTCTGGAGGTCTTGTTCGATTTTAACACTCCGAGCCTGGGGGAGTTTGAGGATGTGGGAGGTAAAGCCCTCTACAACCTCTGCGTTAAGGTTAGGAACATTAGGAGCCTAACAGGAGTGAAGGCACATCAGTGCAGGGGGTTTGTGGGGCGGAGAGTATGGTGGGTTTTAGGTGGAGGGGGCTCTATAAACCCCCAGTACTAAAGAGGTCAGGGGACCTCCAGTGGAGGGTTCTTCATGGAGCCCTGGCCACTAACAGCTGGTTGGCACCAGTTGAACCGGGAGTCGGGCAGGGGTGTCCTTTCTGTGTAATGAAAGACACTGTGATTCATGTGTTTTCTGTGTGCACCAGATTGATACCATTAATGTCTTTGTTGGAATGTCTGTGTGAGAGGTTGGGGGTGGTTTTTACTGTTGGGATGTTTATAATGGGATACAGGTATTCGATTAAGGAGAAGGCCAAATGTGTTTTGTTGAACTTTCTGTTTGCTCAGGCGAAGTTGGCTAATTGGCTAACAAGGAGGAACAGGGTCAAAGGTGGGGGATAACAAACCCTTTACTCTTGTTTAATGGGATGGTCTCTGTGTGCATTAGGGTTGAGTTTGAGTACTATAGAATGATAAAAAGTGTGGAGATGTTTCAGGAGATATGGTGTGTTGGGGGGGCTGTCTGTATAGCCGGGGAAGATGTTTTGGATGTTTTTTCATTTGATTTATTTATTTCACCTTTATTTAACCAGGTAGGCAAGTTGAGAACAAGTTCTCATTTACAATTGCGACCTGGCCAAGATAAAGCAAAGCAGTTCGACACATACAACAACACACAGTTACACATGGAGTAAAACAAACATACAGTCAATAATACAGTAGAAACAAGTCTATATAGGATGTGAGCAAATGAAGTGAGATTAGGGAGGTAAAGGCAAAAAAAGGCCATGGTGGCAAAGTAAATACAATAAGGCAAGTAAAACACTGGAATGGTAGATTTGTAGCGGAAGAATGTGCAAAGTAGAAATACAAATAATGGGGTGCAAAGGAGCAAAATAAATAAATAAATAAAATAAAATAAAATAAATACAGTATGGAAAGAGGTAGTTGTTTGGTCTAAATTATAGTTTGGCTATGTACAGGTGCAGTAATCTGTGAGCTGCTCTGACAGCTGGTGCTTAAAGCTAGTGAGGGAGATAAGTGTTTCCTGTTAAATATGGTTGTAGGAGTGGGTATTGTTTTGGGTATTGTGATGTTGGTTTGTATCATGTGGTAGATGGAAAGGTGAGTATGGTACATGTATGCAGTACAGGATATATTTTGGTGTTTTATTTTTAAGGGGGTTTTAAATTAAATGAGAAAGTTTCAATAAAGAAAGACAACAAGTCAAAAAAGTCTCTCTCTCTCTCTTACACTCTCACTCTCACTCTCTCTCACTCTGCTCCCCCAATGACCCAGTGCAGTCC
This sequence comes from Oncorhynchus keta, assembly GCF_023373465.1. NCBI lineage: Eukaryota > Metazoa > Chordata > Actinopteri > Salmoniformes > Salmonidae > Oncorhynchus > Oncorhynchus keta. The sequence continues at coordinate 18,388,324 of NC_068447.1, read as the reverse complement.
TGTTTCAGTGCTTTCATTCTGGTAAGGACTTTCTTAATGACTTCTCATCTAAATAAACTTTGGACTGTGTGCTTCGAGGGACTCTTCCAGTATTCCTGGGTAATATTTAATGTGCAGTTTAGGGCCATATAGCTGGGTCTGGCTTCATCCCTTATGCATTTAAACAGACCAGTAATGGCTTGGTATGTGCCCAATGTCGGTTATCTCCCTCTCATAACCGGCTGGAAACCTTTTGAGTATATGAGTGTGTGTGTAAACATTTTGATGCTGAGTTGAATGTGTCATAAATGAGGACACAGGCTTCTGAGACACGCGGTACAAGGACAGGCACACATGCATGCACACACACACCCACGCCATTGCTTCCCTACACCTGCAGTAGCCCCTAGTCCTTGTGTTCTGTGTCCTTCTCTTCCCTCTGGACTTTTTAATGCTGAAGTTATAGCTTGACTTTGAATCTCTCTCTATTTTTCTCGCTCTCATCGTCTCAATGTACACCCAGAGACAGAAGGAAAAAGCAGTAGGTCTTTACATCCTGTCATAACCTGTCCAGTAAGGATCCAAGTAGGTCAGATCATCTTTGCAATAAATAACTTCAGCCAGACCACCTCTCACCCACAGAGGGGGGAGAAGGGAGCTGGTGGGGGTGGACAGTTCACACCCTGTTGTAAATCAAGGAGAGAACATCCCTCTCCAATTTTCACACAGGAATGTGCCTTCGTCTACACAGACATTTTCCTGCCGAAACTCTAACCCATTCTAAAGCGAAGACTGGAACAAAATGTCTAACATAGAAAGTGGGGAAGGGGCAGAGGTGACCTAAGAGAACACTGATGTCACATGGGTTTTTATTTTGTGACATCATTAAACATGTTATAAAGAAAATACTGTAACTTGGAAAGTATACACACTACACGTATGAAGTCTCCGTCCTCTAGGTTGCATATGAAATGTAAAAAATGATGGAAGTGTTTTTGTTAAGAGAGGGATGTGATCTTAGAAACTGTAAGAGGAAATTGTTTCAATAACTTTGTACAAGTAAGTAGCCCTTGAATGAGATCAAAAGCGTGTGATCCTCACTAACCGCCCCTTTTGAATGAACTGTATAAAATAATGGGTTGAGAATGAACATATCAGACCAGAGAGGTGGAGTTACAGCTCACATCCAAAGTGGTTTAAACTCTGAACTCTCAACACAAGGTAGAGACGATGAAGTCACCTCCCGGACAATCACTGGTATGGCTGATTAGCTGTCCTAAGTAAAGTATCTAGAAAAGTGAATTTAAGTGGGACCATTCTACTACTCTTCTCAAACCACTGTAGTACACTACTCTCATCACCCCGATGGGAGGCATCGCCACGGCTGGCTAGCCTATCTTCAAAGAATCATCTTCCAGATGCCGAGCGACGGCAGAGGAGAGCAAAAGTAGAAGACGGGTGTGGACCCCTTTTGAACAATCAGAGCCTTACAAGTGTGCCTCAGAAAGGACCAACCAACCCCTTTCCAAGAAGGACCGGTTAGGAGAAATACAATAAAAACCAAGGCAATTCCACGTAAATACGTTTATGATTTCTTACTCCAAACGGGCAGCAGTAAATGTGCAAAGTATACGATTACTGTAAGAGTAGTTTCTAAATGTATCAAAGTATGTCTCTGGCCCCCCATCTCTTTTGTAACAAGCCGCCATATTGTGTCAGTCCGATAACGTACTGTTTCTAGTGTGTCTGTTTATCCTGTTACCATTTAGTTACATAGCTAGTAAATAAATGATTAAACCAATTTGTGGAGAATTCAATCATAAGTAAGACTGTTTTTTTGCAGATGCAGGAGGTTACGATTGTTCAGAATGATGATATGATACGAGGTTATGATTAATGAGTTTACTGTTTATGGGCGTAATAGGTAAATACCTTTAGTGTTTCATTCGGGAGATGGTAACTCTTTAAAGAACCGCTCTCGTGGTGCCCCAAATTCCTAATGAGTTAGTTGTTACTGATTATTCATCAGGTAACAATTAAACATAGTCAGTTGATTAGATAAATAACAGTCATCAGATTAATGAAAGTAAAGTCACAACAAACCTCTTTTAGTCCATTTAGTTAGTTAGTCAGTTAGTCTGTACAGTAGAGCTATGTCGGTCCCCCTATATTAGTCCCCCTGTATCCTGATGTGAGAAATGACGTGTCTGAGAAAAGCATGGGAAGTTTTGCATAATGAAGAGGGAGAGAGAATGGAGCAGAGAGCAAGTGAGAGAGAGAGATGTGAGGAGTGTGGGGCAGAGAGCAAGTCAGAGAGATGTGGGGAATGTGGGGCAGAGAGTGTGTTAGAGAGATGTGGGGAGTGAGGGAAAGAATGTTGGTCAGAGAGATGTGGGGAGTTTGGGGCTGAGAGCGAGTCAGAGATATCTTGGGCACTTGGGGCAGAGAGTGAGTCAGAGAGATGTGGGGAGTGTGGGAAAGAAAGTTGGTCAGAGAGATGTGGGGGGGTGTGGCAGAGAGCGAGTAAGAGAGATGTTTGGAGTGTGGGGCAGAGAGCGAGTCAGAGAGATGTGGGGAATGTGGGGCAGAGAATGAGTCAGAGAGATGTTAGGAGTGTGGGACAGAGAGCGAGTAAGAGAGATGTAGGGATTGTGGGACAGAGAGCGAGTAAGAGAGATGCGGGGAGTGTAGGACAGAGAGCGAGTAAGAGAGATGTAGGGATTGTGGGACAGAGAGCGAGTAAGAGAGATGCGGGGAGTGTGGGACAGAGAGCGAGTCAGAGAGATGTGGGGAGTGTGGGACAGAGAGCAAGTAAGAGAGATGTGTAAAGTATGGGACAGAGAGAGTCAGAGAGATGTGGGTAGTGTGGGACAGAGAGCAAAAAAAGGGAGATGTGGGGAGTGTGGGGCAGAGAGCGAGTCAGAGATATGTGGGGAGTGTGGGACAGAGAGCGAGTCAGAGATATGTGGGGAGTGTGGGACAGAGAGCGATTAAGAGAGATGTGGGGAGTGTAGGGCAGAGAGCGAGTCAGAGATATGTGGGGAGTGTGGAGCAAGATGTGAGTGTTGGGCAGATCGGTTCAACGAGATGTTGGGAGTGTGGGGAGAGGGGGCAGAGTGAGTCAGAGAGATGTTGGGAGTGTGGGACAGAGGGTGAGTCAGAGAGATGTGGGGAGTGTGGGACAGAGAGTGAGTCAGAGAGATGTTGGGAGTGTGGAGGAGAGATGTGGGGAGTGTGGGACAGAGAGTGAGTCAGAGAGATGTTGGGAGTGTGGAGGAGAGATGTGGGGAGTGTGGGACAGAGAGTGAGTCAGAGAGATGTTGGGAGTGTAGAGGAGAGATGTGGGGAGTGAGTGACAGAGAGCGAGTTAGATGCTGCAGACATGTGTATTGTTTAAACCATCCTCCTGAATCTCTCTGTCTGTATCTCTGCCCACTCTCACAATCTGCACTGTCAGATCACCAAGCCCCTCAGATGGAAGGAAGGGATGAGGGAGGAATCAAGTGATGAGGGAAAAACAGAGACGGGAATGGTGGACTGGTGGTTGTATAAAGGCATAGAGGGTGCACGTAAGAGGGTGCACAGAGAGAATTTTGTGAGCAAGAGGTAGGAAAGGAGGAGGAGGAGGAGGAGGAGGAGGAGGAGGAGGAGGGGGATGACGGAAGAGGAGTGAGTGTTTTTTAGGGGAGAGCGGTGGAGAACATTTTTGGAGAGTGTGAAAAGTAGGAGGAGGGAAAGGGGAGGGACAAGGCATGTGATTACCGACTATCTATAAATCGAACTTTTTTCTGTAGGTATGCTCTGTGTGGATCTGTGTAATCTGAGGGAAATATGTGTCTCTAATATGGTCATACATTGGGCAGGAGGTTAGGAAGTGCAGCTCAGTTTCCACCTCATTTTGTGGGTAGCGTGTACATAGCGTGTCTTCTCTTGAGAGCCATGTCTGCCTACGGCGACCTTTCTCAATAGCAAGGCTATGCTCATTGAGTCTGTACACAGTCAAAGCTTTTCTTAAGTTGTGGTCAGTCACAGTGGTCAGGTATTCTGCCACTCTGTATTCTCTGTTTAGGGCCAAACAGCATTCTAGTTCTCTGTTTTTTGTTAATTCTTTGCAATGTGTCAAGTAATTATCATTTTGTTTTCTCATAATTTGGTTGGATCTAATTGTGTTCCTGTCCTGGGGCTCTGTGGGGTCGGTTTGTGTTTGTGAACAGAGCCCCAGAACCAGCTTGCTTAGGGGGCTCTTCTCCAGGTTCATTTCTCTGTATTTGATGGCTTTGTTATGGAAGGTTTGGAAATCGCTGCCTTTTAGATGGTTGTAGAATTGAATGGCTCTTTTCTGGATTTTGACAATTAGCGGGTATCTGCCTTATTCTGCTCTGCATGCATTGTTTGGTGTTTTACATTCTCTCTCTCTCTCTCTCTCTCTCTCTCTCTCTCTCTCTCTCTCTCTCTCTCCTCTCTCTGTCTCTCTCTCCTCTCTGTCTCTGTCTCTCTCAATATTGTTTTTCTCTCTGTCTCTCTCTCTATCTCTTGCTCTATCTCTCGCTCTCTCTCTCAGTCTCTCTCTCTTTCTCTCTCTCTCCCTCTCTGGCTCTCTGTCCCTCTCTCTGTCTCTCTGTCACTATGACAGCAGACCGTATAACACTGGGGTCAATTAAAACCATTAGCCTTCGCTCAACTGTTTAATTACAGGGTATTTTTTTAACTTCCTCATTCACCCATTTAACATTAGAAGGAGAGTGGGGTGGAGAGGGAGAGGAGAGTGGATATAGATAGAGTATGAGAGAGAAAGAAAGAGAGAGAGTAATTTTGTAGAAAAAGCACATACCCTCTGAAATGACATTGAACATGGTGTTTATGTGCGCTCCCATGTGCGTGTATTACTCCCTGGCTTTTAGTTTCTGTTAGGGAATGTTATTTCTCATCTGAATCTCAATTTATGAGCTAATTGCAGACTTCTGACGTTGGATTTAACTAGAGAATTTTCACCCCCTGTAAACCATTCTCCCTTCTTCTCTATCTGAATCTCTTCCTTCTCTGTGTCTCCTTTATTTTAGTCATTCTTTCTCTTCTTCCATCTCTTTCACTTCCTCTGTTTCCTCCCTCTACATCCCCATATTGCCTCTTAATCCACTTTTTGTCAACCTCACTCTTCCTCTCACTCTTTTTATTTTCTCCTATTTACATATCTCCAGACTCACATTTATCTGACTCTTCATCCTACCATCTATCTCTCCCTCTATCTCCATCTTTCCACATCCCCTCTCTCTCCATCTCTCTCTCATTTCCTCTAACTCTCTCTCTCTCCCATCTCTATTTTGGACAGTTAATCTCTGTGCCTGTGGCTGTGTGGCGAGAGAGAGAGACCCTTATAACAATGTCTGAAATCAGAGCGACAGAGAGCTTCATCCCGGGGTGGAGGTTACCATGATTCTCTGTCCCAGCTAAAAACATCTGGGGATTATCTGAGCTTTACAAACACAAAGACAAACTCACACACACACACACACACACACACACACACACAAAGACACACACACTTGCACACTCATACAACCAAAGACACACACACTCAAAAACTCTCACACACACACACACACACACACACACACACACACACACACACACACACACACACACACACACACACACACACACACACACACACACACACACACACACACACACACACACACACACACACACACACACACACACACACACACACACACACACACACACAGAGTCTAAAAGAGGTTGTCCTCATTCCTATCCATCTTTGATGACTGACCTATGTTGCCTTAATGTACACTATATCTGCAAAATAGGATAGACTGGATGGATGCTCCATCCTGAGCTCTGATAGGCTAGGTGGAATGTTGTCATATTGATATGATATCTTCTTTCAGAGTCCAATGTTCCACTCATTTTATTTTACTGAGTTGCTTCACTCTGTAATTGTGTGGAACATTGTGCTGGATATTGCTGTCCAAACACAGGCGAATCATTCTGCAGCCCCAGCTCTACTAAGGGCAGTAGCTACTCTGTCCTGTCAGAACAGTTTGGCTGTGGCTCCTCTAGGGCTGTGATGATACCAGTATTGCTATATTTTTTCCATGGCAAAAATGAAAACACGAAGCGGACAAAACGCTTTGTTCCTATAAAAACCTACTGTATGTAAAATACTGTGTGCTACAGCTTGGAAAGTACAGACGTGATTCTGGATGACATCATAATGATGTTTGTTTCCAACATTAGGGCCGTTTTCCTAAAGAAGTTCTGCATCGTATTTTGTTTCCTTGCCACGACAATTAACAATTTGGCATCTTCTCCAGATATAAACTTAATTACCAAAAAATGACTCGCTCTCTCCCTTTATTTGTATCCACTAACTGAAACTGGACTTTCAAAGGTGGAATAGCTTACCCCTATCCTTAGTTTTTTTATTTTTTATTTTTTTATTTCACCTTTATTTAACCAGGTAGGCTAGTTGAGAACAAGTTCTCATTTGCAACTGCGACCTGGCCAAGATAAAGCATAGCAGTGTGAACAGACAACACAGAGTTACACATGGAGTAAACAATTAGCAAGTCAATAACACAGTAGAAAAAATGGGCAGTCTATATACAATGTGTGCAAAAGGCATGAGGAGGTAGGCGAATAATACAATTTTGCAGATTAACACTGGAGTGATAAATGATCAGATGGTCATGTACAGGTAGAGATATTGGTGTGCAAAAGAGCAGAAAAGTAAATAAATAAAAACAGTATAAAAACAGTATGGGAATGAGGTAGGTGAAAATGGGTGAGCTATTTACCTATAGACTATGTACAGCTGCAGCGATCGGTTAGCTGCTCGGATAGCTGATGTTTGAAGTTGGTGAGGGAGATAAAAGTCTCCAACTTCAGCGATTTTTTTCAATTCGTTCCAGTCACAGGCAGCAGAGTACTGGAACGAAAGGCGGCCAAATGAGGTGTTGGCTTTAGGGATGATCAGTGAGATACACCTGCTGGAGCGCGTGCTACGGATGGGTGTTGCCATCGTGACCAGTGAACTGAGATAAGGCGGAGCTTTACCTAGCATGGACTTGTAGATGACCTGGAGCCAGTGGGTCTGGCGACGAATATGTAGTGAGGGCCAGCCGACTAGAGCATACAAGTCGCAGTGGTGGGTGGTATAAGGTGCTTTAGTGACAAAACGGATGGCACTGTGATAGACTGCATCCAGTTTGCTGAGTAGAGTGTTGGAAGCCATTTTGTAGATGACATCGCCGAAGTCGAGGATCGGTAGGATAGTCAGTTTTACTAGGGTAAGCTTGGCAGCGTGAGTGAAGGAGGCTTTGTTGCGGAATAGAAAGCCGACTCTTGATTTGATTTTTGATTGGAGATGTTTGATGTGAGTCTGGAAGGAGAGTTTGCAGTCTAGCCAGACACCTAGGTACTTATAGATGTCCACATATTCAAGGTCGGAACCATCCAGGGTGGTGATGCTAGTCGGGCATGCGGGTGCAGGCAGCGATCGGTTGAAAAGCATGCAGTTGGTTTTACTCGCGTTTAAGAGCAGTTGGAGGCCACGGAAGGAGTGCTGTATGGCATTGAAGCTCGTTTGGAGGTTTGATAGCACAGTGTCCAATGACACTGTGGGAGAACACAATGAGTAAAATGAATACGCTTCCCAAGTTTCTACTTCTTTTTCAGTCTCACCTTGTTTCTACCATTCATTTGAATATGATTGGTAATATTAACACATTATTCTCATTGAATTATCTACTACTCTTTCTTCTCACTTTATTTCTATTTCCTTTATTAAAATGTTGTATGATATGTTTGTATTATTATTTCGACATTAAAAATATATACAATTAGTCTGTTTTCATGTTTTTATGTTCATTCAGAAAATATTCAGACCCGTTCACTTTTCCACATTTTGCTACGTTACAGCCTTATTCTAAAATTGATTAAATAAATAAAAACCCTCATCAATCTACACACAATTCCCCATAATAATGAAGCGAAAACAGGTTTTAAGAAATATTTGCAAATGTAATACAACTAAAAAACAGAAATACCTTATTTACAAAAGTATTCAGACCCTTTGCTTTGACACTCGAGCTCAGGTGCATCCTGTTTCCATTGATGTTGTGGTTTTCTTCTGTCGAGCCAGGCAGACCAAAACGGACATTATCTTTATACATCTTTAAGAAGATTAAATGAACAATATACAAAAACAAGAAACGTGAAAAAAGGTATCTAAACAGCTCTATCTGGTGCAACAAACACAGAGACAGGAACAATCACCCACTCTCTACCTAAAGAATATGGCTGCTCTAAATATGGTTCCTCTCTCTCAGAGACAACTTTAAACACCTGCTCTCTGATTCTCCACTTTCTCTCTTTCTCTCTCCCCTGTCTCTCTTCACTAAACCACAATCCCATAACCTACCAAAAAAACCTAGACAAAACACACCACTTAAATACCCATGTCACACCCTGGCCTGACCAAAATAATAAAGAAAACACAAAATACTAAGGCTCAGGGCTCCCTCTCACAGGATTGTGTTGAGGCACATGACTATAACACTGGGGCAGCAGCCTCTAAGGTGCATGGTGGAGTAACCGGGTAATGTTGGGAGGAGAGTGACAGTGACTGTGAAAAGTTCAGGGAAGGGTACTGTGATGGTGACATACCCTCTGAAATTACTTTGAGATGGGTGCGCTCCCAGGTGTTTTACTCTCTGGCTTTTAGTTTCTGTTAGGGAATGTTATTTGTCATCTGAATCTCACCTTTGGATGGTTAATTGAAAACCATGGCGTCGGATGGCTGAGGTCCTTGATCATCTTCTTCTTTCCTGTTACACCAGGTGCTGTAGATGTCATGGAGGGCATTGTGCTTTCTCTGATCTTCCATCTCTTTCACCCTCTGGAGAGCCTGCTGCTGCATCCCCAGGTGCAGTTGCTTAATCCAGGGGTGACACCGCATCCTTCCATCCTGCAGACTTTTTATTTTCTCAATGGTACTATCTCCAACTAGATTTATCTGACTCTTTCCTAAATCTGCTTATATATCTATATATATAAGCAGATTTAGCAAGGAACTTTCCTAGCATACTTGTCTCCCAATCATTGTTACAGAGTAGAGTACTCTATTTGCCTGGGAATCATTGGTTATGGAGTAGAGTACTCTATTGGTCTGGGAATCATTATTTTGGAGAGAGTACCTATTTGTCTGGGGAATCATTGGTTATATCCCAGTAAAGTACATCTATTTGGGGAATCATTGGTTATAGAGTACCACTAAAAACATCTGGGGAATCATTGGTTACACACAAACACAAAGACACTCACACTTGTCACATCATTGGTTATAGACACAGAGTAAAAACTCTATTTGTCTGAGGAATCATTGGTTATAGACACACACACACACTATTTGTCACACAATCATTGGTTATAGACACACACTCATTTGTCTAGGAATCATTGGTTACACACACAATACTCTATTTTTCTGGGGAATCATTGGTTATAGACAAAGACACTCTATTTGCCTGGGAATCACAGAGTTAAAAGAGTTGTCCTCATTCTATCCCTCTTTGAATCATTGGTTTTAGAGTATAGTACTCTATTTGTCTGTGAATCATTGGTTATAGACTGGATGTACTCTATCCTGGGGAATCATTGGTTATGGAGAGTGAGTAATGTTGTCATATTGATCTGAATCTTCTTTAGAGTCCAATGTTCCACTCTATTTTAATTTTTACTAGAGTTGCTTCACTCTGTTTGTCTGGGGAACATTGTTATGGATATTGCTGTCCAAACACAGGGAATCATTCTTATAGAGCCCCAGCTCTACTAAGGGAATCATTGGTTATCCTGTCAGAACATTTGTCTGTGGCTCATTAGGTTGATGATACCAGTATTCTATTTTTTTTCCATGGGAATCATTGGTTATAGAGTCTTGGACAAAACTCCCATGTTCACTGTAAAAATCCTATTCCTATTGTTTGACATTCTCTGTGCTACAGCTTGGAAAGTACAATCTCAGTGACTCTGAAGACATCATACTGATGTTTGTACAAAACATAAAGAACATTACATTTACATTACATTTAAGTTTCATTTAGCAGAACAATTTGGCATCTTATCCAGATATTACAAATTGGTGCATTCACCTTATGACATCCAGTGGAACAGCCACTTTACAATAGTGCATCTAAACTGGACTTTTAAGGGGGGAATAGCTTACTTTATCCTATCCTAGGTTTTCCTTAAAGATTTTTTTTCAGGTGTCTCCGGAAGGTGGTGATTGACTTCTCATGTTGCCTGGCGACCTGGGGAGTTTGTTCCACCATTGCAGTGTGAACAGACAGCAACAGTTTTGACTGGGCTGAACAATTAGAACTGTCACTAACACAGTGGTAAAAGGGGCAGGCTATATACAATGTGTGCAAAAAGGCCCTTGTTTGGGTGTAGGGCCTGATACAGAGCCTGGAGGATAAATGATCAGATGGTCATGCTCCGTAGGTAAGCACCATGGTCTTGTGCAAAAGATGCAGAAAAGTAAATAAATGGAAAACAGTGGAAAAACGGTATGGGAATGAGGTGAGGTGAAAATGGGAAGGTTGATTTACCTAGACTATGGCTGCAGCGTTCGGGATGAGTTGTAGGGGTTTAATGGCACAGGCAGGGGAGCCCAGCCAACAGCGAGTTTTGCAGTAATCCAGACAGGCATGACAAGTGCCTGGATTAGGACCTGCGCCAAATGAGGTGTGAGGCTTTAGGGATGATCATGTTGTAGAGCATGAACCTGCTGGAACGGGCCACGGATGTTAGTTGAGATCGACAGGGTGAACTGAGGATCACGCGGAGGTTTACTTAGCATGGGGTAGGAGGACACTGGAGTTGTCAGTGATCTGGCGAGATCATGGAGTGAGGGCAGTCCTTCCCGGGAGGAAGACAGCTCCGTCTTGCCGTGGTATAAGGTGCTTTAGTGACAAAACGGATGGCACTGTGATATGTCTGCAGACAGTTTGCTGAGAGAGTGTTGGAAGCCATTTGGTCATGACAGAAGGGGAAAGGAGGATAGATTTTATTGGTGTAAGCTTGCAGCGTGATGAAGGACCTTTGTTGCGGAATTGCACCCTCAGAACCGACTCTTGTTTGAGCATGGATTACAAGGTGTTTGATGTGTTGGAAGGGATGTCAAGTTGGCTGGGTGTCCTTTAGATGGTGGACGATTCTTGATAAACACGGGAAACTGTTGCGAGTGAAAAACACAGCTGTGTTGCAGTTCTTCACGCAAACCGGTGTGCCTGGTACCTACTACTGTACCATAATCTGTTCAAAGACACAATATTTTATCTTGCCAATTCACTCTCTGAATGGCACAAATACACACTGCATGTCTCAATTGTCTCAAGGGAGTTGACAAGTGGCATCTATAAGGGATCATATGTTCATATGGGTTCACCTTGTCAGTCTATGTCATCGACAGAGCAGGTGTTCCTAATGTTTTGTACACTCAGTGTATATGCACACACACATGTACACACGGAGACACGTACATACACCTTGGCAAATGAATACACAGACTTGCATACAAACACTAACAGTTAATAACTTTCTGTAACTCTTTCTCTTGTACATGCTCTGTCTGGTCTATTTCTCGCTCTCTCTTTTCTTCTGTTTTGTCAAAACACACAAACGCCTCAGGCTGCATGTCCATGTTTCAATGATTCAACAACATTTCGTCGATTAACCTGCAGCTCATTCCAAAAAAAATAGTCATGAAAAACTTAATAGTTCACTCCAAGGGGTTACAAGAAGCCTAGTGGTGAGAGAGGGGACCCAGCAAACAGAGGGTTACTAGTTCAAATCCCTGATGGGAATTATCTGGTGGGAAGTGAGCTGGAAACCAGAGGGTTGATGGTATCAAATCCTAGATGTCATTGCCTGCCGTGTGCCCTTGCGCAAGGCACTTAATCCCCCAAAACAACAGTGTGTGCATTCAGAAAGTATTTAGACCCCTCGACTTTTCCACATTTTGTTACGTTACAGCCTTATTCAAAAATGTATTCAAATGTATTTTTCCTTATCAATCTACACACAACACCCCATAGTGACAAGGAAAACAATATTTTTTTGCGAATGTTTTACAAAAAAAAATGAAATATCACAGTTAAATAAGTATTCAGACCCTTTACTCAGTACTTTGTTGAAGCACATTTGGCAGCAACTACGGCTTCGAGTCTTCTTGGGTATGATGCTACGAGCTTGGTACACCTGTATTTGGGGAGTTTCTCCCATTCTTCTCTGCAGATCCTCTCAAGCTCCGTCAGATTGGATGGGGAGCGTCGCTGCACAGCTATTTTCAGATCTCTCCAAAGATTTACGATCGGGTTCAAGCCCAGGCTCTCGCTGTGCCACTCAAGGACATTCAGAGACTCGTCCCGAAGCCATGCCTGCTTTGACTCGGCTGTGTGCTTAAGGTGGTTGTTCTGTTGAAAGTTGAACCTTCACCCAAGTCTGAGGTCCTGAGTGCCCTGGAGCAGGTTTTCATCTTTCCCTCGATCCTGACTAGTCTCCCAGTCCCTGCCGCTGAAAGACATCCCCACAGCATGATGCTACCACCACCATACCTCACCGTAAGGATGGTGCCAGGCGATGAGCGGTGCCTGGTTTCCTCCTGGTTTCCTCCAGACGTAATGATAATAATAATAATAGTAATGCTTGGCATTCAAGGCAAAGAGTTTAATCTAGGTTTCATCAGACTAAAGAATCTTGTTTCTCATGGTCTGAGAGACCTTTGGAGTGCTGCAGAGATGGTTGTCCTTCTGGAAGGTTCTCCCATCTCCACAAAATAACTCTAGAGCTCTGTCAGTGACCATTGGGTTCTTGCTCACCGCCCTGATCAAGGCCCTTCTCCCCCGATTGCTCAGTTTGGCTGGGCGGCCAGCTCTAGAAAGAGTCTTGGTGGTTCCAAACTTCTTCCATTTAAGAATGATGTAATCCACTGGGTTCTTGGGGACCTTCAATGTTGCAGATATGTTTTGTTACCCTTCCCCAGATCTGTGCCTCAACAGAATCCTGTCTCAGAGCTCAATGGACAACCAATGGCTTGGTTTTTGCTCTGATTTGTACTGCCAACAGTGGGACCTTATATAGATTGGGGTATGCCTTTCCAAATCATGTCCAATCAATTGAATTTACCACAGGTGGACTCCAATCATGTTGTAGAAACATCTCAAGGATGATCAATGGAAACAGGATGCACCTGAGCTCAATTTCGAGTCTCATAGCAAAGGGTCTGAATACTTATGTAAATAAGGTATTTCCATTTTTTTTTTGTAATACATTTGCACAAATTACAAAAACCTGTTTTTGCTTTGTCACGATGTGGTATTGTGTGTAGATTGATGAGGGAAACTTGTCATTTAATACATTTTAAAATAAGCCTGTAACGTAACAAAATGCTATACATGGGAAGGGGTCTGAATACTTTCCGAATGCACTGTATGTGTGTCTATCGGAGCGATCAAAAGAGGAAGTCAAATTTCGGTTTAGACCTTGTGTGTAATTGACTAATAAAGTGATCGTAATCTGTCTGTGTGAGTGAGTTGGTTTTATTGACTCTATGTGTACATGTAAGCATTGTGTTGAAGGAAGTGTAGTACGCTGGGGTTTTTGCTCATGACCTTTGTCAGTTGATTGAATTTGTTGCCTTTGTTGTCACACACAGCAGTAACATACAGTATATAATGTATGTTTACATTATGAATTCAAAGCATGTACACGTGTCGGACTTGTAACGTTTGTGTAGTTTATATGTGCAATCACAAGGAATGGATGGAGGAGAAACATTGCATATCATTTCAAGGAGTATTGTTTTCACTATAACCCCCATAAAGATGCATGGAATTGTAAATCGTCTGAGAATAAGAACATCACACTATCTCTTTGAGTTATCCCTCTCGGCTCTACTATCTCTTTGAGTTAACTCTCCCAGCTCTAGATGTGAACTGAAGAGGAGATGGCTTCCCTGCAAACACATTCCTGAATGCTTTCTATTTCCATGAATGTTCCATTTAAATGTTCATCATCTAGTGTCATGATACAGTAATAAGTTTGGTGTAATGACCAGCTTTGAAGCAAAAAGGCTGTGTTGTTCATAACGGATGGCTTGTCACATTGTATTTCAAGGTGTATGGCATCGATTACCATTATAGTCCTTCAATTTAGAAAGAGCTAGACATTACGTATTTAATTGTGGACTGTGTGTGGCTACATAATCATATTAAGCTCTCTTTTAACAAATATGATTAATGAACTATTCACACATCAGCACCCTGGACCTCCCAATTCAATCACAACCAAGTCAAATCAACGTCACAGCGGGGATACCTTAGGCATACCAGAGTAGCAACACGCGCATATGCATACGCTCGCAACTGTTGGGCGGCTCCTGTGTTGTACTCAGACATGGCATGTCATATCTATTTAGATAAGTCCATCCCATCCTTTTCTTTCCTATAGGTTACTGTTCCAGGGGATTTAATGTGGGGTACACACATACACACGCACACGCATGTAAATATATAATGAATGCAACGCTTATTTTCTCAGCTCACCAACCCACATCCAATTTCCTCAGGCATGGAAGACAAAAGAAGCGATAGGGGGAGGAACTGTAAGGAAATAGAGTGTTGTGTCTCAGGGGGCTGGTGGTGAAACCTACAGTATGTCATTTTATATTGAAAAGAGAAAGAGGTGATAGGGTAACCACAGAAGCTGACAGACCCTGCACTGACGCCTCCTGTGTTCATTTCACGGTCTGTTTTGTCATTACTTTAGTTTAAAGCAAATAAAGTAGAAAAGATGGAGGAACAGGATGAATGTTCATAACCTTACTGCAGTGGGTTAAATTAGGGTCACACAGAGTGTTCCTTAGTAGTCTTAAACAAATCTACTTTGAAACAAAAGTATACACCTCACACACATGGTCATGGGCTTTTAAAAAATAAGACTCTTGTACCATGTCAGATATAGAGTTGAAATGTATTACATTTTGCTTTTGCATCCCATTTTTATTATATACAATGCAATAAAATAAATATAATAAAACCGTTTGACATAGAAACACCATCTTTTCGCAATAATAAATATGTGATTGATTATTCAATTATGAAAAATATTTATAACATTCCACCCATGAGGCCACTAGGTCATTTGACTGCAAGGAAGGGTAGACATTTGATTAGCTGTTCAGGAGTCTTATGGCTTGGGGGTAGAAGCTGATTAGAAGCCTCTCAGACCTAGACTTGGTGCTCCGGTACCGCTTGCCGTGCGGTAGCAGAGAGAACAGTCTATGACTAGGGTGGCTGGAGTCTTTGGCGATGTTTAGGGCCTTCCTCTGACACCGCCTGGTATAGAGGTCCTGGATGGCAGGAATCTTGGTCCCGGTAATGTACTGGGCTGTATGCACTACCCTCTGTAGTGCCTTGCGGTCGGAGGCCGAGCAGTTGCCATAACAGGCAGTGATGCAGCTATAAAATGGTGCAGCTATAAGATCTGAGGACCCATGTCAAATCTTTTCAGTCTCCTGAGGGGGAATAAGTTCTGTCGTGCCCTCTTCACGACTGTCTTGGTGTGCTTAGACCATGTTAGTTTGTTGTTGATGTGGATGCCAAGGAACTTGAAGCTCTCAAACTGCTCCACTCCAGCACCGTCGATGAGAATGGGGGTGTGCTCGGTCATCTTTTTCCTGTAGTTCACAATCATCTCCTTTGTCTTGATCACGTTGAGGGAGAGGTTGTTGTCCTTGCACCACACAGCCAGGTCTCTGACCTAATCCTTATAGGCTGTCTCATGGTTGTCAGTGATCAAGCCTACCACTGTTGTGTCATCAGCATACTTAATGGTGGTGTTGGAGTCGTGCCCGGCCGTGCAGTCATGAGTGAACAGGGAGTACAGGAGGGGACTGAGTACGCACCCCTGAGGGGCCCCTGTGTTGACGATCAGCGTGGCAGATGTGTTGTTACCTGCCCTTATCACCTGGGGGTCGGCCCGTCGGGAAGTCCAGGATCCAGTTGCAGAGGGAGAGGTTTAGTCCCAGGGTCCTTAGTTTAGTGATGAGCTTTGAGGGCACTATGGTGTTGAATGCTGAGCTGTAGTCAGTGAATAGCATTCTCACATAGGTGTTCCTTTTGTCCAAGTGGGAAAGGGCAGTGTGAAGTGCAATAGAGATTGCATCATCTGTGGATCTGTAGGTGCGGTATGCAAATTGAAGTGGGTCTAGGGTTTCTTGGATAATGGTGCTGATGTGAGCCATGACCAGCCTTTCAAAGCATTTCATGACTACAGACGTGACTGCTACGAGTCAGTAGTCATTTAGGCAGGTTACCTTAGTGTTCTTGGGCACAGGGACTATGGTGGTCTGCTTGAAACATGTTGGAATTACAGACTCAGACAGGGAGAGGTTGAAAATGTCAGTGAAGACACTTGCTAGTTGGTCAGAGCGTGTTCGGAGTACACGTCCTGGTAATGTGTCTGGCCCAGCGGCCTTCCATGTTGTGGAAGTAAACTGCTTACTTTTTCTCATGAACTACTTTCTCAATGTAAATAGCTCATTGGATTGTGGTAGTAATATAGTGACATTCAAAGTCAGTAGCAGGCAATAAAAGTCAGTGGCTGTTATTGTAGCTTGTTGTCTTAGCTAAGGCCTTATCTGGCTGGAATTAGTCCCTCTCTGAGGGATTAGTCCCTCATGTGTCTGTGCCTGGGTGGGTGTGTGCGTGCTGTTGTGCGAGTTCGGTTGTAATGATATGTTGTGCAATATGTCTTGGCTTTGGCCCCTGGATAGAGGTGTACAGTGAACTTCTGAACAAGGACCAGAGGCTTTGTCACACAGCAGAACTAATTTAACCCCATTAATCCTCTCCTCCCTTGTATGTATCTGACACCACAAATAAAGTTATCTCTCTCTCTCTCTCTAGATGGGAAATGCCTCTGAAACATCTTTGTTCGCTGACACATCTTCGTTCCTTTCTACCATCTCTAAAGAACATGACATCCTCATGGGGACCGTCTATGCCATATTTGGTGAGTCTTTCTCCTGGTGTGTTTACCAGTTTTCACAACACTGGGGTTCATAGTTGTGCTCCGAGTTCAGTTGTGGAAAAAAAAAAAGATATACAAAGATAAAAGTCTTAGAAGAGGGATCGCAAAACAATGCCTGTCATTTCATTGCTTTTGTCCACTATTGGCAGTGTTTCATCTTGATTTACTGGATGCCTTGAAGTTCTCTACAGTATGGGGCAGCAGGGTAGCCTAATGGTTAGAGCGTTGGACTAGTAACCGGAAGGTTGCAAGTTCAAATCCCTGAGCTGACAAGGTACAAATCTGTTGTTTTGCCCCTGAACAGGCAGTTAACCCACTGTTCCTAGGCCGTCATTGAAAATAAAAATTTGTCCTTAACTGACTTGCCTAGTAAAATAAAATGGGCACTCTGCTATTTTACTTTTCAGTCTTGTTAAAACTCTAATCGTGTGTCTCAGGTGTTTTCTCACTGGTGGGGAATGGGATATTGCTGTTTGTGGCCTACCGGAAGAAGTCCTCCCTGAAGCCGACTGAGTTCTTTGTTATAAACCTCTCCGTCAGCGACCTTGGAATGACCATCTCTCTCTTCCCTATGGCCATCTCATCAGCCTTCGCACACAAGTGAGTGTCCACACTCCTTTACCATCCATTCCTCTGCTCATCAACCTTTACTTCTCCCATCCCCTTCCCCTTTCAAATCAAATCTCCCTCCTTCCATTCTTGAGGTTATTCAGTGTGTGTGCTGCTGTTTTGTTATGCCCTCACACATGTAGACAGACAGATAGATGGAGAGAGAATATAAAGATGTGAAATAAAAAGGTCACCTGTGAGACACAACTGTTTTAATAGTCATAAATATCTATATCCACCCGCTCTTGTACTCCAGGTAGTGTCAGCCATGTGGGGCCTCTGGCCTCAGACACTGAAAAAGTGAGGGAAACGGTCTCTGAATATCTACCGGATAAATGACTAGTCTCTCTCTCTCTCTATCTATCTCTCTTTCTCTCTCTCTCTCTCTTTCTCTCTCCCTTTCTCCTCCCTTTCTCCCCAGGTGGCTATTCAGTGATGTTACATGTATGAGCTATGCCTTCTGTGGGGTTTTGTTTGGACTAGCCAGTCTCACCAACCTCACAGTGTTGTCATCTGTGTGCTGGCTTAAGGTCTGCTGTCCCAACTATGGTAAGAGAATGCAAAACCTTGACCTCTAACCCTGATCCTTTATCTCTAACCATAACTTTGATCCCTACAATTGACTGACCCCAGCCCCTCTAGCACACCTTTCAGTGTATTGGGATGGTTGGAGTTGGGACTGAAAAATAGACTCTGAAGATGTATTATCACTAACCTGCACACTGTCTTTCAGATTTGTACTTTCCTCCCAGACATCCAAGCCTCAGCAACAGTTGTGGAAGGTTTGTAGGTAGTGAGGGGTTAGGCCACATTGCCAGCATCTCCGAAGCTGGATAGACTGGGAGAGTGGAGGGCAACCAAGAGGTTAAGAGTCATAAGTAAAAGGTTAGAGTTCCCTCAACTACTTGCTATTGTGCAAAAGATCAACTCCTCTCCGAAGTAGGAAGTAATTAACAGAGTTAAAGTGGAGAGGGGGAAGTATGATTCAAGGACACTCTTAAGACATGTCACTTTGGGACAGTGAGAAACCTATTTACTGGATGAAGCCATTAAGTCACCGAGCATCCACTTGCCTTAGCAGCTAATTAGAATGTATTTGACCATACATTACAGAGGGGTGTTAGGATAATAAGGTCTGGCTAATCACTAGTGATTAACGTTCCATATTACAACTGTAGGGATTAACGTTCAATTCTCAGAGACAGACAGACACAATGCTGATCTAGCTTTGTCTGGAAAGCACACATTGGGTGTGTTTACACAGACAGCCCAATTCTGATATTTTTTTGACCAATCAC
Source organism: Oncorhynchus keta (assembly GCF_023373465.1). NCBI lineage: Eukaryota > Metazoa > Chordata > Actinopteri > Salmoniformes > Salmonidae > Oncorhynchus > Oncorhynchus keta. The sequence goes on along the minus strand of NC_068447.1, from coordinate 18,369,320 downwards.
ATCAGATCTTTTCACATCAGATCTTTTTCAGAGCTGATCTGATTGGTCAAAAGACCAATTGGTGAAACAAATACCAGAGTTGGGCTGCCTGTGTAAATGAGGCCATACACACTATGCTCACATCATATTACTTATCTAATGGATGGTGCGAAATTAAATTTGAGCTACAAAACGGACAAAAAATAGTATTGAAGAGTGCTACGTTGTCGTCTCTTTTAAGCTTTGAGAGAAAGTAGTGTGAATACACAAATGAATCTACTGAAGTCCATTAAAAAAAAAGATATCATTAGCATCGTTTTGTATGTGTGCGCACGCGTGCATGTGTGTGTCTGTGTGTTATTGGATACATTAGTCTCAAGAGTACATCCACTAATGAGTAGGATTAATTTGTGCCACTCAAGCTTCTAAAGATCTGCTTAGGCAATTACAAACATGTGAGCACACATACAAACCGAGAGGGAGAACAGCTGACAAAACTTTTTTTTTATTCTCCTTAGTAGATTAATTTCCAACTTCAAATCTCATCAACCCTCATGAAGAGCATCCATTGTGCAACAAGCTAATATTATAAATAAACTATTCTCAAAACTTTCACCCACTCACTAAATTTCTCTTTAAATCATCAATACGTTGTTTCCCCTGAAAAAGTGTCCATTTGTCAGAACAACACAGCCAAATCATGATTAATAAAAATATATATATGTATATTGCTTAATTAGTCAGTAATTTGTAGTTTGATTTATGTGACTTAATTATGCTGACTTATTGCTGAATATACAGTGTCATTGGAAACTATTCAAACCCCTTTACTTTTTCAATATTTTGTTATGTTACAGCCTTATTCTAAAATGAATGAAAATGCTTTTTTCCCCTCATCAATCTACACACAATAACCAATAATGACAAATACAGCATGGACTCTTCTCGGATATGACGCTACAAGCTTGGCACATCTGTATTTGGGGAGTTTTTGCCATTCTTCTCTGCAGATCCTCTCAAGCTCTGTCATGTTGAAAGGGGAATTTCAGGTCTCTTCAGAAATGTTCGATTGGGTTTAAGTCCAGGCTCTGGCTGGGCCACTCAAGGACATTAAGAGACTTGTCCAGAATCCACTCCTGCGTTGCCTTGGCTGTGTGCTTAGGGTTGTTGTTCTGCTGGAAGGTAAACCTTCACCTCAGTATGAGGTTATGAGCGCTCTGGAGCAGGTTTTCATCAAGGATCTCTCTGTACTTTGCTCTGTTCATCTTTGCCTCGATCCTGACTAGTCTCCCAGTCCCTGCTACTGAAAAACATCCCTACAGCATGATGCTACCATCACCAAGCTTCATCGTAAGGATGGTGCCAGGTTTCCTCCAGACGTGGCGCTTGGCATTCACGCCAAAGAGTTCAATCTTGGTTTCATCAGACCAGAACATCTTGTTTCTCATGGTCTGAGAGTCTTTAGGTGCCTTTTGGCAAACTCCAAGCGGGCTGTCATGTGCCTTTTACTGAGGAGGGGCTTCCATCTGGCCACTCTACCATAAAGGCCTGATTGGTGGAGTGCTGCAGAAATGGTTGTCCTCCTGGAAGGTTTTCCCATCTCCACAGAAGAACTCAGGAGCTCTGTCAGAGTGACCATCGGGTTCTTGGTCAACTCCCTGACCAAGGCCCTTCCCCCCCATTGCTCAGTTAGGCCGGGAGGACAGCTCTAGAAAAAGTTGGTGGTTCCAAACTTCCGTTTAAGAGTGATGGAGGCCACTGTGTTCTTGGTTACCTTCAATCCTGCAGACATTTTTTGGTACCCTTCACCAGTCATGTGCCTCGACATAATCCTGTCTCTGGAGCCCAATGGACAATTCCATCGACCTCATGGTTTGGTTTTTGCTCTGACCTGCACTGTCAACTGTGGTGTGTTCCTTTCCTAATCGTGTCCAGTCAATTGAATTTACTAAAGGTGGACGCCAATCAAGTTGCAGAAACATCTCAAGGATGATCAATGGAAACAGGATGCACCTGAGCTCAATTTCGAGTCTCATAGTAAAGGGTCTGAATACTTATGTAAATAAGGTATTTATGTTTTTTTTAAGTTTAGTAGAATTGCAAACGTTTCTAAAAATCTGTTATCCCTTTGTCATTATGGGGTATTCTGTGTAGATTGCTGAGGATTTTTTATTTATTTAATCCACTTTAGAATAAGGCTTTAATGTAACAAAATATGGGCAAAGTCAAGGGGTCTGAATACTTTCCAAAGGCACTGTATCTGGAGTCCCTGATACTTGGTTAAAGAGTTAGGGGATGTCTCACGGTTTACATGTCATGCTCTTGTGAACTGAGTGAGTGGAACTAATAAGCATAGGTAGCAATGGAAGTCAGAGCAGCATTTTAAAGAGTTACACAAACTCTTCAGTGTGTGTGTGTGTGTGTGTGTGTGTGTGTGTGTGTGTGTGTGTGTGTGTGTGTGTGTGTGTGTGTGTGTGTGTGTGTGTGTGTGTGTGTGTGTGTGTGTGTGTGTGTGTGTGTGTGTGTGTGTGTGTGTGTGTGTGTGTGTGCACAAGTTGAAGTCCACCTTGAGGCTCTGGAGACTGCTGGCTGCACCAATAACACTGTTTGAAATGCAGATGAGCACAAATAATGATGTGTTTAAAAGTCAGCCCAAAAGAACCTGGTACAAATATAGCACACACAATAAGGACAGAGAAAAGTGGGGAACCAAAATGAGCAGAGATCAGTGTTAAGTTGTGAGTACAGTAGCAGTTAAAGTCACAGAGGATTAGGTTTCCAGAGGAGCAACAATGGAAGGAGGATCAGAGTCATGAACTGATGACACACCGGTGTCAGATAATTACGCGGAGCTCCACACAGACTATACCATCAGCAAAAAAGACTACAACACTGCAGAGCAGGGTTCATTAGAAATGGAAGCAGGCTAGGACTGGCATCCCACCATCCCACTAGTCCCACTCTAGGGATGACGGTGAGGTAGCATTGAATATCAAGGGATACTCAAGGATGATATTAATGCTTTATTCAAGTATTCTTACTTTCAGATTAAAATAGGGATATTTATATTCCAATAAATGGCCCCTGGTTGGGTGATACAGATGGTTCCAGGTTTGAAATGCCCATGAACCTTGTAGTATAGATAGCCAACAGACACCATAGTGCATGTTTTAAACATACTGTATACACACAGCCAGGACTCCAGTACTGATCAGGCAGCTGAACAATTAGGACAGAGGAGTAATAATCAATCTAAGATCAGCTCACTCTGCACATCCTCTGCTAACTGCAGGAGGTTGACATATTGAACTGCTCAATCTGATCAATCAACATTCCAATCCAGTGATAGCCACAGGCTCCTTGTATACCCTGTTCGCCATACGCCGTCTAGCTCCTCACACACACAGAGGACGCATCTTCCATTTCAGCTTTCTGATTCATGTACACACCGGTGAACATGCTTCAGTAATTAATCATCCATCTGCCGCAGGTGACAAATGTGCAGAACCATCAAATAGGCTTCCTAGTCTACGCATGCACTAGGCTTATTCACCAACAGTTCGAAATTCTTCTCATCATGTGTTTGAAATGTGCAGCCCTATTTGTGGTTTATGACATGTAAGAGATGTGTAAGAAAGCAGAAATAATCAGTATACTGTATATTTCTGGTGAAGCTTAGCTCCTGGGGTGAGTGTGTTCCTCTGATACCAGGCCACACGGAAGGTGATATTGGTTTCTTAAAATGTAGATATATTCTATAACCTCGGAGAGTGAAGATTGGGAAGAGAGGATTGATAATAGTGTATTCACGTACACAAACAGGCACACACCAATACACACGCACTTTGGCCCTCCAGCTAAACCGGTATGGTGCTAATCTCTCCACACGAGGGAGAGTATTTATATTTGGCTTCCTGTAAATACATAAATGCATATATTTGTGTCTCTACGGAAACATGCGCCTACCCTCTGTTTCTGAACATGCTTGAGGTCATTTCAAGAGATATGCGTGTGGAGGAATGAGTGAACACGTGAATGTGTCATTTCTGTATGTAAATTTGCCCGCTAGGATTATCTAAGAGGCTAAGACGGCTAAGTTCCTGTAAAGCCAACTAAAATAAAATTATTTTCAGACTGATGAGATGTGAATGCTTACTAACTTCCAGTGAATAATCTTTTGTGTTTCTGTTTTTGTCAGTAGTTCACAATTCTGCTTTGATCCTAAAACTGCCATTTGCTTTTGGCCATTTAGATTATATGTGGTATTTCAGAGAAAATACACACGTACAAACTGAGATGTAATTAACAATGATATCAATGTTGCTTTCTCTCCTCTTTCCTGTATCTAATTTGCCTAATTTCTCCACAAACTAATGTGCCAAATCAGGTAACGTTGTCTTTCTCTTTCTGCCTCTTCCCCACCTCCTCACATTTCCTCCTCTTCCCCACCTCCCTCTCTCCCTTCCTCCTCTTCCCCACCTCCTCACATTTCCTCCTCTTCCCCACCTCCCTCTCTCCCTTCCTCCTCTTCCCCACCTCCTCTCTCCCTTCCTCCTCTTCCCCACCTCCTCTCTCCCTTCCTCCTCTTCCCCACCTCCTCTCTCCCTTCCTCCTCTTCCCCACCTCCTCTCTCCCTTCCTTGTCTTCCACATCTCCTCTCTCCCTTCCTCCTCTTCCCCACCTCCTCTCTCCCTTCCTCCTCTTCCCCACCTCCTCTCTCCCTTCCTCCTCTTCCCCACCTCCTCTCTCCCTTCCTCCTCTTCCCCAACTCCTCTCTCCCTTCCTCCTCTTCCCCACCTCCTCTCTCCCTTTCTCCTCTTCCCCACCTCCATCTCACCCTTCCTCCTCTTCCCCACCTCCTCTCCCTTCCTCGTCTTCCACACCTCCTCTCTCCCTTCCTCCTCTTCCCCACCTCCTCTCTCCCCCTTCCTCCTCTTCCCCACCTCCTCTCTCCCTTCCTCCTCTTCCCCACCTCCTCTCTCCCTTCCTCCTCTTCCCCACCTCCTCTCTCCCTTCCTCCTCTTCCCCACCTCCTCTCTCCCTTCCTCCTCTTCCCCACCTCCTCTCTCCCTTCCTCCTCTTCCCCACCTCCTCTCTCCCTTCCTCCTCTTCCCCACCTCCTCTCTCCCTTCCTCCTCTTCCCCACCTCCTCTCTCCCTTCCTCCTCTTCCCCACCTCCATCTCTCCCTTCCTCCTCTTCCCCACCTCCTCTCTCCCTTCCTCCTCTTCCCCACCTCCTCTCTCCCTTCCTCCTCTTCCCCACCTCCTCTCTCCCTTCCTCCTCTTCCCCACCTCCTCTCTCCCTTCCTCCTCTTCCCCACCTCCTCTCTCCCTTCCTCCTCTTCCCCACCTCCTCTCTCCCTTCCTCCTCTTCCCCACCTCCTCTCTCCCTTCCTCCTCTTCCCCACCTCCTCTCTCCCTTCCTCCTCTTCCCCACTTCCTCCCCTACTTCCATTACAGCATCAGGTAACAATGCCACTTATGATATTACATGTTCTCTCTCCACCTCCTCCTCTGCCTCCCATCTCTCATCCCATTGGTTAATAACCCCCTCCCTGTCTCCCCTTCTTCTCTCCTTCTCCCCCATCCCCCCATTCCTCCCACAGGTAACAAGTTCTCATCCTGCCATGCCTATCTCCTAATAGCAGCGGTGTGGTGCTATGCTCTTATCTTTGCCATCGGGCCTCTGACTGGCTGGGGCCGGTATGGTTCTGAACCCTACGGTACAGCCTGCTGTATCGACTGGTACGCCCCCGGCCAAAGTAGAGCTGCCATGAGCTACATCCTCTGCCTCTTCCTCTTCTGCTACATCGTCCCCTGCATCATCATCTTCCTCTCCTATATCTTCATCCTGCTGACTGTCAAGGGGTCACGCCAGGCGGTGCAGCAGCACATATCCCCACAGAACAAGATCCCCAACACACATACACTCATCGTCAAGGTACGCACTGTCACACACACACTCTCACGGTCAGGATACACACACTCCCTCTCACAGACACACACACACTCATCAGTCAGGTATGCACTCTCACACACACACACACTTAGCATCAAGGTACGCCCAGGTACGGCCAACATGTTATAAATATGCCAACTTTGACTGATTATTTCTCAATTATACTTTTAGAAACAAATGTCAATTATACTGTAGGTTAACAATCTTTACTCCACATGACCATTCTAGGAGAAAATCCCCTAAACATGTTTTTTTTATCACCAACACACACACACACACACACATACACACACACACACACACACACACACACTCAGACACTCTCACTGTCAAGGTACACACTGTCACACACACACTTAAATAGTAGTTGTACAAACACACACACACTACAATACACACCTTGGAAAATGTAGCAGCACATTTTCCTAACTTAAATGCTGCTTTATGTATAGGTTTTAAAGGGTTTCAAGCGGGTGTTGTGATTCGTTATTAGATCAAAATGATTTGGAGAGCACCCCAATCATCAACTTGGGGGAGCTGTATACAATTTGCTTTATTTCACTCCTTCATGATTTAAAGTTTGGTTGGGACATAAGGTTTGAAAGTAGAAGTTTTAATGGATTAGAATGTCAATGTATCGGTCGGTGGTCAATAAACAGCCTCATCATTATGATAGGGGAGAAGTTGTCCTCTTTGACTTTGTTCTAAGTATTCGTTTAAAGTATTGTCACATGGATGGCTGGGGGAAGAGGGTTTGAAACTTTTATAAACTACTGTATGTGCACACCTGTCTGTCAATTCCTCCCTTTGTGTTTTCCCGTCTCTCCCTTCTAGCTCTCGGTGGCGGTGTGTATCGGTGTCGTGACCGCCTGGAGCCCATACGCCTTCGTCTCCATGTGGGCGGCGTTCATTAACTCAGCAGAGGTCCCTCCCTTTGCTTTCGCTGTGGCTGCCATCTTTGCCAAGTCCTCCACCCTCTACAATCCTATTGTCTACCTGGTCTTCAAACCCAACTTCCGCAGGTCCCTCTGCCGGGACTGGCTGACATGCCGACGGACCCTATGTGCGTGTTTGTGCTCGCACGGCTCGGCCCAGAAGGTGTCCTGTACACAGTCCCAGCAGCATGGGAAGGAGGAGTGTAACTCAACGCGGCGCTCCAATGGATTGCCGGAGAACCATAGGGGGGCATGCAGGCACTGCCCATGCCCAGAGAGAGACACTGGTTCTGGCGGATACGGCCAAGAGACTACCCCTCAGAGGACTGCAAGGATACTGCAGGGGTCCACACATAGCGAAGTGGCTGTTAGTCAGCTGTCCAATGAGATGCAGAGTGACTTCCTCTGAAAAGACAAAGGAGAGAGAGTAAGCAAAAGAGAGAGGGAAGGGAGGGAGGATGAGGGGAGAGAAAGGGGGAGAGGGAGAAGGGAGAAAGTTAGAGGGAGGGAAATGTGGGAGAGGAAGGCAGTGACCGAGAGGAGGAGAGAGAGAGAGACGAGTAAAGACAGACAGTGAATTGTTTTCACAAACAAAATAACAAACATGGAGCGGGGAAGATCAGAGGGAAAATACTTTCAAACAGGAAATAAGTTATTGTTTAGGAAGAGCAGGTGTGAACTTGCACTAACAATCACAACAAGGCCATCCTAACTCCTCTCACTCAGAGGAGTGGCCAAACCAATCACCTCGGAAACTGTTACTGCCACAATACTAACTCAGCCACAAACTGAACTAAACCAGGGGTGTATTCATTATGCAGATGCTGTTGGAAAATGTTTCTTCTGTTGCGAAATGTTTAGCAACAGAAACTGTTTATTCCAAAAAGAAAACGTTTTGCAACGAAAATTATAATTTTTATCGGACAAACTCAGCTAGGTCCCTCCCTGTTTCATTCCGTTTGCTCTGTTTGCTTCCATTTGGTTCTTAACCTTGTAAGACGTAATGAATACAACCCTGACAACCAACATACGACCACAAACTGAAGAGTCAGCAACATACCAAAAACTCAACCAAAATACCACCACAGACTGAGCAGCCAATAACAACCAGGAACTCAACCAACAAACGCAGCCAAGCCAGACTGAAAAACAGACTTAACCAACAAGCCCCTGATCTCTCGGGTTGCTGCTGGTTTGATTCAAAAGGACTTGAAAGTCATGAACCCACAGTCTTGATGCAGTAGTTAGAGATATCGGACACAGGACCAACAAGAGGGTCCATAATTAGAACGACACTGGTGTTTAGGGAAATACTACCAGATTGAGTATCAGATTCTGCATATGTCCCACAGGGCCTACCAAAGAAGAGAGAGAGATGTGGATGAGGATACTATGGTGTATATACAGTATTAAAACCCACATAAATGAGAGAGTTGTCTACATGGGGGCTTGGAGTGTGTGTACCGAATTAAGACGTCACTTAGTTGAAGGCAGAACATGAGAAAATGAACACTTTAGTTGCTGCATTGATGACATTACAGTGGTGTGAGTCAGAGTCAGACTTGGCCAAGCAGCCATGTCCAGAATTATTCAGTGAACAGTTAGGACTGTGCCAAATGAGCTACCATGAAAAAACAACAATTACGCACCGTGGTTGGGATCAATTTTAACTCAGTCAATCCAGGAAGTGAATGGGACATTCCCAATTCTGCACACAGTCTTAATTAATAAAGTCCAACTGAAATGTGCTCTCAAATCTCAGACATTCACTCTGTTTTTACCCCAGACATGAAACCAATGCAACAATAGCTACAAGACTAATACAAAATCTATAAAAATCTAATTAAAAGATCCCGTTTTGCAATTTAGCTTCAGAAAACAAACAGATGAAATATTGAGCTACCGTGAGTTGTGTTGATATCTACTTTCTCCTTCCAGTGTTTCCCCAGGAGTGTAGATAGATGGTTATTGTAAACAAATTGGAGAAGGGTGCAGTGGAGGTGCTGAACTGCAGAGCCGAGCTGGTTCTGCTTGGTTAAACAAATTGGCCTGCCATCACCGTACAATCAATATAGAGCCATTATAGAGTTCTCACTGGGTCCAGAGAGGGAGCTCAAATCTGGGATCACGGAACAGCTAAAGCCCCAGGACTTGACCCAAACAGTGAGAGTGTTGAGAGTGTTATTGTTGACATAGTTTTGGCATTTGTGTGTTCTCATTTACATGAATGTGTGTATGTGCTTATGTACCTGTTGTTGATTGATGCAATTTGCATATGCGTGTTTCTGTGTGTGAGAATAGCTACTGTATGTCTGCTTCAGTTTGCAAGTCTATGTGGGCATATGTTAGTGCAGTAACTCACTGAGGAAAGTCCTAACATTTTTCTCTACATTGAGTGAGTCACAAAATCAAATCAAATGTTATTGTTATTTGTCACATTTGCCGAATACTTACGAATATGACTTTAAATGCTTACTTACAAGCCCTTAACCAACAATGCAGCTTTAAGAAAACTAAGTTAAGAATAATATTTACTAAATAATCTAAAGTAAAAAATAAAAGAGCAACAATAAAATAACAATAACGAGGCTATATACAGGGGGTACTGGTACCGAGTCAGTGTGGAGGCTATATACAGGGGGTACTGGTACCAAGTCAGTGTGGAGGCTATATACAGGTAGTACTGCTACAGAGTCAATGTGGAGGCTATATACAGGTAGTACTGCTACAGAGTCAATGTGGAGGCTATTATACAGGGGTACTGGTACTTGCGACTCAATGTGGATTCAATTTCCTTGCATTAGCTATATATGTGTCTGTCTAGGCAGGTACTGGTACCTGGTGGTCCCAGTCAATGTGGAGGCTAACTGCCATACAGGGGTACTGGCCTCCCTCCAGTCCCTTGACTTCTTGTCAATGGATCACCACAGATAACAGGCTATATACAGGGGGTACTGGGTCTTTCTCTCTTTCTCCCTTACCCATCTGAGTCAATGTGGAGGCTATCATTTACAGGGGAGAGTACTGGCTTGATGCCTTGAGTCAATGTTCTGGGCGAGGACTATTCCTCTCTGCCTCCTTCTTTCCACTCCTCTCCTCTTTTGACCTCACCCTCTCAGGGGATACTGGTATCTTTACTAGAGTCAATGTGGAGGCTATATTCCCACAGGGATGGTATACTGGTCAAACTTTCTCCAACCTATCTCCTGAGTCAATGTGACTCCCTATGAGGCTATATACAGGGGGTACTGGTAACGAGTCAATGTGGAGGCTATATACAGGGGGTACTGGTACCGAGTCAATGTGGAGGCTATATACAGGGGGTACTGGTACCGAGTCAATGTGGAGGCTATATACAGGGGTACTGGTACCGAGTCAATGTGGAGGCTATATACAGGGGGTACTGGTACCCCTCCCGTCTTCAAGAGTCAATGTGGAGGCTATATACAGGGGGCACTGCTAAACTGGTACCCTCTCCGAGTTGGTCAATGTGGAGGCTATATACAGGGGGCCCTACTGGTACCTGTCATAACCTCAGTCAATCTGTGGAGACCAGGTGGCTATATACAGGGGTACTGGTACCGAGTCAATGTGAACCTTGAGGCTATATACAGGGGGTACTGGTACCGAGTCAATGTGTTCTCTCCAGGCTATATACAGGGGGTACTGGTAGTACCTCCAGAGTCAATGTGGAGGCTATATACAGGGGGCCTGCTCGCCTCCCTACCACTGGTACCCCAGAGTCAATGTGGAGGCTATATACAGGGGATACTGGTACCGAGTCAATGTGGAGGCTTTATACAGGGGGTACTGGTACCGAGTCAATGTGGAGGCTATATACAGGGGATACTGGTACCGAGTCAATGTGGAGGCTATATACAGGGGGTACTGGTACTACGAGTCAATGAGTCAATGTGGAGGCTATATACAGGGGGTACTGGTACCGGGGATACTGGTAGTCAATGTGGAGGCTATATACAGGGGGTACTGGTACCGAGTCAATGTGGAGGCTATATACAGGGGGTACTGGTACCGAGTCAATGTGGAGGCTATATACAGGGGTACTGGTACCGAGTCAATGTGGAGGCTATATACAGGGGGTACTGGTACCGAGTCAATGTGGAGGCTATATACAGGGGGTACTGGTACCGAGTCAATGTGGAGGCTATATACAGGGGTACTGGTACCGAGTCAATGTGGAGGCTATATACAGGGGGTACTGGTACCGAGTCAATGTGGAGGCTATATACAGGGGGTACTGGTACCGAGTCAATGTGGAGGCTATATACAGGGGGTACTGGTACCGAGTCAATGTGGATGCTATATACAGGGGGGCTACTGGTACTGGTACGAGTCAATGTGGAGGCTTTATACAGGGGTACTGGTACCGAGTCAATGTGGAGGCTATATACAGGGGGTACTGGTACCGAGTCAATGTGGAGGCTATATACAGGGGGTACTAGTCAATGTGGAGGCTATATACAGGGGGTACTGTCAATGTGGAGGCTATATACAGGGGTACTGGTACCGAGTCAATGTGGAGGCTTTATACAGGGGTACTGGTACCGAGTCAATGTGGAGGCTATATACAGGAGGTACTGGTACCGAGTCAATGTGGAGGCTATATACAGGGGGTACTGGTACCGAGTCAATGTGGAGGCTATATACAGGGGGTACTGGTACCGAGTCAATGTGGATGCTATATACAGGGGGTACTGGTACCGAGTCAATGTGGAGGCTTTATACAGGGGGTACTGGTACCGAGTCAATGTGGAGGCTATATACAGGGGGTACTGGTACCGAGTCAATGTGGAGGCTATATACAGGGGGTACTGGTACCGAGTCAATGTGGAGGCTATATACAGGGGGTACTGGTACCGAGTCAATGTGGAGGCTATATACAGGGGGTACTGGTACCGAGTCAATGTGGAGGCTATCTACAGGGGTACTGGTACTGGTACGAGTCAATGTCAATGTGGAGGCTATATACAGGGGTACTAGTACCGAGTCAATGTGGAGGCTATATACAGGGGGTACTGGTACCGAGTCAATGTGGAGGCTATATACAGGGGGTACTGGTACCGAGTCAATGTGGAGGCTATATACAGGGGGTACTGGTACCGAGTCAATGTGGAGGCTTTATACAGGGGGTACTGGTACCGAGTCAATGTGGAGGCTATATACAGGGGGTACTGGTACCGAGTCAATGTGGAGGCTGTTCCTCTCCTCCTTAGCGTGAAAAACATAGAGTTGCTATTTCATGAAGGGACTTCTCGAGAGACAAAAAAAAGACAGAGCACAGAGCACAGTCTGACTAGAACTTTCTATTCACTCCTCTAGGACACTGGGTCATCAAACTCTTCTAAACACCGTGCCGCTGTGTTAACCAGTAATCTGGTCCGCTAAAGATCGTGTCTCCAGCCTGACTATCTCTGATACATGAACTCTTTCATGTTACAACAATAATAGTTTATATCTATTGTTCACAAAATACCACAGTGTCAGCACAAACACCCGTAACCAGTCTTGTGGTTCAGCACCTTCAGAACTAAAAGACAGTGTCTTTGTTATTATTGAATAATGCAGCAATATCTTACTGCTATAAATTGTAATCTGCTCTGTGGGTAACTTGGCCAATCTCTGACTTTATAGCATGTATCTCCGCCCTGCTCCCTGACCTCCAGAGAAAGATATCCTCTCCGTTTCTCCATCCATCCCCCTCCAGCTCTCTCTCTCTCCATCCAATGCTCCTTTATTTAATGAAAGTGTCAATATTATTGAAACAGCTCTATTATTATGTTGTAATGTCTTTACGACGCTGTTATGAGTTTAAAATAGATTATAGATGTATATTTTAGCCGCACTAAAGAAAATACAAGAGAAGATGTAACATACAATGATTGAGATGACCATGCTGAGCCAGGCTCATGTGAGGAGTTAACAGGGTACTTCTTAGTAATCTCCCATCACAACTTCTAATCAGAGCCATCGATTTACAGGGTTTAGCAAACTCAGATTGAACACTAGATTGTCAACGGCCGCCATATTGGCACCGTAGGTTACAATCGCGTTCTATTGATGAGTATAGAATGTTTGGTGCGAAAGTGGAGGTTGGTTCAACCAAATCGCCACAGATATTTCCTGAACGGCACCCTGTTCCCTGAATAGTACAGACATAGGGTGTCATTTGGGATCTTTCCTTTCCTTCTAATACTAAGGTGGATAAGATATGTTTGTCCTTTGACAATGGGCGGAACTCGGCGGCGGAACTCGCTGCCATAACTGTGCATTTGTGATATATTTTTTTATATGTAATGATATTGATCAGTGATCATATTACTGCATGGTTCATAAGAAGTAATCATCACCGTCAGGCCATCAGGGCACCATCTCATCCAAACAGCACATATGTACCAGATGTCAGGACTTTCAAACGGGTTTGGTTTGCATGTACAGGTGTACAAATGTCTATGTACAGAAGTTATATATAGTTGTAGATATCAGCCTACATGCATACTTGGGGGAATGGGTGACCCCCAAATTGTGTCCTTGGAAATGGGGTTGAATGGTAAATATCTCAAATAACAAACAAAACAGAGCACACAAACGGTGTGTTTTAACGTTGACTCTTTATGCAGTGCCAATGCAAAACCTCTTCCTGTTCCTCTGGCTGTCTGTCTCTTTCTGGACAGTTTGGATTCATTTGGTCCTTAATGGCCCGTTGTCTCCTCGTGAAAAAGGCTTCCCATTATTGACCTTGAGTGGTCATTTGCAGGGGGACCACATGAAAATAACTTGGACCGCCTCAGGTGCTCATTTTTTAAAAGTTCAATTCAATTGCAGTCTAATTGTGATCATATAAAATTACATTTTTGCTAAAGCAAAGAACATTATAGCCAACATCGCTAGCTCTCCAGCATCAAATTTGCTCCATATTTAACGTTGTAATTCTGTCCTGAGCTCCACATCATCTCTGATATCAATGTCCTCTACAGTGAAGCGTCTTGCATGGACCCGTTTATTTATTACGTTGTAATCTTTCGACCGGCTTTACATGAAGTGACCTGAAGATGATGTATGTACATTGTATTTTTTTAGGCTTCGGCCCTAACTTATGGCTATCCACATCAGTCTCAAGGAGATGAAAACGTATCTGTTCTGTTACCATAGCTCGTCTAACCTCATTCACCCCAGCAGCGTCATCCCAGCAGGGTTATGAATCATCAGAGAACCATAATGTTGTAACGTTATAGTACCAACATTCACATATCCTCTGGCTTTTGCCTGGCCTGAACGGTGAGCTAAATTCTACATTATGTACAGAAGTCTCCATTGAATACTGTCAATCAAGGCTGCTTAACTAAAGCTAAATGGACGAATACAGATGGGATTTGGATATCTCCTCTGCAGCAGGATAGCAGTAGGACATGAGTTGGAACTATATTCCTCTGTGCTCATGCTGTACAGACCAGATAGTATGTCCCCAAATGACACTGTCTGAGTACATGCGTATGCGCGCGCACACACACACACACACACACACACACACACACACACACACACACACACACACACACACACACACACACACACACACACACACACACACACACACACACACACACACACACACACACACACAGGAAGAGGTTGCTGACCTTCTCCACCACTTCCAAAGACACAGAACGAGGCTGGATGTGATGTGATGTACACATATGTTTATATAAAATATATGGTTTTAAAAGATTTCTGCTATCAATATATTTATTGAGATGATTATTATTATCATTGTCAGTGAGGTCTCAGATGCACTGTGAAAACATGTTTACAAGAAAGCAAAAAAAATAAAGTGCTATTTGTTAAAAAATATTACCATGTTTTGGCGTGGGTTGTCCTAAGAGATGTAAGTAGTTTAAGGTTGTTAATGCTAATGAGACAGCATATTGCGCGGGCATGCACACACACACCACACACACACACACACACACACACACACACACACACACACACACACACACACACACACACACACACACACACACACACACACACACACACACACACACACACACACACACACACACACACACACACACACACACACACACACACACACACACACACACACACACGGTCCATAGGGAGTCCAGTCTACCTGCCTGGCCCTTGCTACAAGCTAGCATAAATATTAAGTCTAATTGGGTTTGGTCACAGTGTTCCGCATTCCTCATCTTCATAAGCCAGAGAGAGAGAGAGAGAGAGAGAGAGAGAGAGAGAGAGAGAGAGAGAGAGAGAGAGAGAGAGAGAGAGAGAGAGAGAGAGAGAGAGAGAGAGAGACCGGGAGAGAGAGAGACCGGGAGAGAGAGAGAGAGAGAGAGAGAGAGAGAGAGAGAGGTCTTGAGAGAGACAGAGAGAGAGAGAGACCGGGAGAGAGAGACCGAGAAATAGAGAAAGAATGAGACCGAGAGAGAGAGAGAAAGAGAGACCGAACCTGGCCACTTGACACCACTGAGCCCCTCCCAGTTCCAAAACATCTTCCCCAGAGAGACAGAGAGAGAGAGAGAGAGAGAGAGAGAGATCTCCAGAGAGAGATTTTAGAGAACTCAAGAGAGACACAGGGTCACACACAGGGTCCCATGGGGTTAGACAGGGATGCAGCTTAAGCCCCACCCTCTTCAACATATATATCAACGAACTTGGCGCGGGCACTAGAAAAGTCTGCAGCACCCGGCCTCCCCTGCTAGAATCCGAAGTCAAATGTCTGCTGTTTGCTGATGATCTGGTGCTTCTGTCACCAACCAAGGAGGGCCTACAGCAGCACCTAGATCTTATGCACAGATTCTGTCAGACCTGTGCCCTGACAGTAAATCTCAGTAAGACCAAAATAATGGTGTTCCAAAAAGGTCCAGTCACCAGGACCACAAATTCAAATTCCATCTAGACACTGTTGCCCTAGAGCACACAAAAAACTATACATACCTTGGCCTAAACATCAGCGCCACAGGTAACTTCCACAAAGCTGTGAACGATCTGAGAGACAAGGCAAGAAGGGCATTCTATGCCATCAAAAGAAACATGAATTTCAACATACCAATTAGGATTTGGCTAAAAATACTTGAATCAGTCATAGAGCCCATTGCCCTTTATGGTTGTGAGGTCTGGGGTCCGCTCACCAACCAAAACTTCACAAAATGGGACAAACACCAAAATGAGACTCTGCACGCAGAATTCTGCAAAAATATCCTCCGTGTACAACGTAAAACACCAAATAATGCATGCAGAGCAGAATTAGGCCGATACCCACTAATTATCAAAATCCAGAAAAGAGCCATTAAATTCTACAACCACCTAAAAGGAAGCGATTCACAAACCTTCCATAACAAAGCCATCACCTACAGAGAGATGAACCTGGAGAAGAGTCCCCCAAGCAAGCTGGTCCTGGGGCTCTGTTCACAAACACAAACACACCCTACAGAGCCCCAGGACAACAGCACAATTAGACCCAACCAAATCATGAGAAAACAAAAGATAATTACTTAACACATTGGAAAGAATTAACAAAAAAAACAGAGCAAACTAGAATGCTATTTGGCCCTACACAGAGAGTACACAGCGGCAGAATACCTGACCACTGTGACTGACCCAAAATTAAGGAAAGCTTTGACTATGTACAGACTCAGTGAGCATAGCCTTGCTATTGAGAAAGGCCGCCATAGGCAGACATGGCTCTCAAGAGAAGACAGGCTATGTGCTCACTGCCCACAAAATGAGGTGGAAACTGAGCTGCACTTCCTAACCTCCTGCCCAATGTATGACCATATTAGAGATACATATTTCCCCCAGATCCACAAAGAATTTGAAAACAAATCCAATTTTGAAAAACTCCCATATCTACTGGGTGAAATTCCACAGGGTGCCATCACAGCAGCAAGATTTGTGACCTGTTGCCACGAGAAAAGGGCAACCAGTGAAGAACAAACACCATTGTAAATACAACCCATATTTATGCTTATTTATTTTATCTTGTGTCCTTTAACTATTTGTACATTCTATTCATATATATATATATATATGTAATATGACATTTGTAATGTCTTTACTGTTTTGAAACTTCTGTATGTGTAATGTTTACTGTTCATTTTTGTTGTTTTTCACCTTATATATTCACTTTGTATGTTGTCTACCTCACTTGCTTTGGCAATGTTAACACATGTTTCCCATGCCAATAAAGCCCTTGAATTGAATTGAATTGAGAGAGAGAGAGAGAGAGAGAGAGAGAGAGAGAGAGACAGAGAGAGAGAGAGAGAGAGAGAGACTGAGAGACTGAGAGAGAGTCTTATCTACAAAAGTGGTTTTGAGGAACTCTCAGGTGTACCGCAAAACCTTTCCTAAACTTAATACCTTTTTTAACACTCACTTAGACATGTGACCTGTGGAATGAACACAACTGGTTCTCTGATTGATAGAGGGAGAATAACAACAGATGACAAACTGAGGGAAAGAAGAGAGAGAGCTCTCGATGGAAGGGGGAAGGTGACCTTAATTGAGGGTGGGGAGACGGGGCGTTAAGTGTGTTTTGTCTGGGATGGTGGGTCTCTGCTTTGTGGATCTGTGCCCATGACCCAATGTCATGACATTGTAATGTCTTTATTATTTTGGAACGTCTGTGTAATGTTTACTGATATTCTTTATTGTTTATTTTACTACCTCACTTGCTTTGGCAATGTTAACACGTTTCCAATGCCAATAAAGCCCATTGCATTGAATTGAGAGAGAGAGAGAGAGAGAGAGAGAGAGAGAGAGAGAGAGAGAGAGAGAGAAATATGCAGCATCCACAACAGCTATTTCTACCACCAGTCCTAACCATAACCCTCAGGTAGTAAGACAATTCCTGAATCTGGAACAGATGAAGCTTCTAAGATACCTGCTCTGCTTGGTGGGTGGCTAGACCAGCTGCTGCAGCTTGTTTCTGCTGGCTCTGCAGGTTTCTGTATCCTCGTGTTCCTGGTGTACCTGACCTAGGGCTGACTGTTTTCTCACCACACTGGCAATCATGAGCCATGACGGAAATCTAATTCCACGTGACCGTTGATTCACGGTAACTAGGATTCTCCAAAACTGCGCTCTGATGCCCGCTGATGGTCATTAGTAGCCTACCAAACATTATAACTCAGCTCTAACTCTATTGTCGCTCTAATCACTTTGACATCAATGCAAATGCAATGGAAAACAAATCAAACACTTCCTGAGAACCTGTTGCGCCAGCGAGAGCCATCTCCTCGACAGCTGGCTGATGCATGGATTGAAATAAGTTTTCCCATGTTGAGCAACATTTCTATAGGCTACATCATCCTTTGCATTTGTGTGAGAAAACAGAGTTTTGATGGCCTATATTAAAAAGTTGAGGATCCCTTCAGCTTTCTGTAGGCTAGGCCTACTATATATTTTTTTCTCAACTTTCCTCATATTATGCACATTGCTTCGCTTTACAACCCGAGTAGCCTACCTGGCTGGCATGACAATGAACTGTGGGAGAAGTATCCTCCATTCCCTATTCCAGTGTATAGGCCTACAGATAACACGTCTTTTTCCCCCTGCACCTGTTCCTACAGGTGCATAATAATTGTCCAACCTAAATCAAATCTAATTGCATACACATATTATTTAGTATATGTAAAGACTAGATTGAATCAAAAATAGTATGATCGGTGAGAATGCATTTTTCTGCAACTTTTTCAAATCATAGTTGCATGCATCATGTAGCGTAGTCCATAGGCCTATATGTTTTGATAGGTTGATTATCACAACTAAAGTGGGCAAATAACGTAGCCTATACAGATGTAGGATCGTAATTACTCTTTTGGGGCTGAGAATTGTACTGCAAAATTGTAGTATATTCCAAGTTTAAAAAGGCTTCTAAAGTTTGTAATTTACATTTTTAAATGTCAGACTTGATTTGCAATAACGAAAAATGTATCAACCCCTACAAAAAAATGTCCATTAATTATAATCCACTTAATAAATTACATTCCCTATTACTGCAGGATTATTTTCCTGCTGTAGCAAACTGTCTGAAATTAAGATTCTACAGGCCTAGGACTCCTGGAGCAGGTTTGGAGGGTCCATAACCTACATAGCCGAATGAAATATGTTCTTATAAGCCCAGTCATTGCACAATCATATGTGAAACAGAGTTTTGACTGGTCACTATTTAAAAGAGGATCCCAGTTTTCTCGTGTTGCTATATTTATTGCTAAATTCTTAAAGAAAACTCCACCCAAAAACAATATTTTGGTATGTACAGTACTTACCAGATGGTGTGCAGTAGGGAGGTCTGGTGAAGGTGAGGCAGACTTACAGCACCAATCTGTTTTTATAAGTATTCCCTGTACAGGCCAGACCAACAGGATTAATGCATTAAATCAGGTTAGGGCTGATTACATTTTGTCAGCTGGTAACTGTCATGCAAATAACCGCCGGTCTCACTGGAATTGACCATTCATTAACATAAACACGTTTAGCATCTCAGGGATTCCTAGACTACAAGCCACTGATGTAGACCTTTGGAACATCTGCTTTTTAAAAATGTACACTTATTTATTTCAGTCAGGTTTAAAGAAACAACATGATATTATTCAAATGTAGCCTATTTCAGAAGAACAGAATAGCATATTCTGAGTCATATGGCTGTGGGGTACACTAATTCATTTAGCAGACAATATTTGCTTATAATTCCAATGTCATTATTTTCTTTATTTTATAGTAAGAACAATACAATTGAACATAGCTATATAAAATACAAAGGATATGTTTCCCAAACTATTTTTGAGGGAGCGGCTATTCTTTCATTTGTGATACAAACCTTAGGCTATATGTTTTATTTGTAATACATTCTAAGGCTGCTTGATGTGACTTTATATAGTGATGATTTGAAAAAAGTAAAATGAAAAGCAAAAGCTCTGCTCTGTTTCTTGAGCAGGCTGCACACTTCTTCAGTCTCTCATTCTCAATTTGACAAGTAATATTCTCACCCATCAGACTATTGTCATTTTTATCTGGTCATTACACAGAGCCGGACAGGGGGGGTTACATCATGGAATAACAATGGTTTCAGTGCAGTACAATATTATTGATTAACACACACGCAGGCATTCGCCCAGCTAGGTTTTGCTTCCAGTTTTTTAATTGAATTGATTTTACAGTTGGATTTGTAAAACATTTAGCTTGTTTTTTTTAAGGTAACATAAGATAGCTTGTGTTATTTCTGGCAGTTTAGCTAACCAGGCTACAGAGGATAACCCTAGGTAACGGCTGTACAGATGACAGTGATAAATTAACGTATGACTCACCAAGGAACAGAGCACATACAGTATGTTCAGCCATACTGTTAACCTTCAACTTTTAATGTCACATGCACAAGTACTCTAAAATGCCTTTCTTACTTACTCAATACCCAACAATGTAATAATTAATAACAGTGTAATAATATAAAAAAAAATAAGAAACAAGAAGAAATATGAAGAACACAATAAGTAATTAAGCATACCATATACAGGATCGGTTCCAATACCTTCCAATGTGCAGGGAAACTGGAGTGATGGGAGGTAGATATGATGGAGGTAGATATGTATAAACATAGTAGCAGCAGCTTGTATGTGAGTGGGTGACTGTGTGTAGAGTCAGTATGAATGTATGTGCATATTATGTTTGAGTGAGCAGATGCTGGAGTGAGTATGTGTGTGTGTGAGTGTGTAGGGCCCTGCGAGTGTGTAGGGCCCTGTGAGTGTGCATGGAAACAGTGCTAAACAAAAAAATAAAAAAGTTCAATGAGGATACAAGGTTAACTCAGTCTGTGTAACTATTTTATTAGCTCTTTCTCAGTCTTATTGCTTGGGAATAGAAGCTGTTCAAGAGCCTGTTGGTGCCAGACTTGATGCACCGGTACAGCTTGCCGTGTGGAAGCAGAGAGGATAGTCTAGGGCTTGGGTGGAGTCTTTACCGATTTTCTGGCCATTCCTAAAACACCGCCTGATATAGATGTCCTGGATGGCAGGGATCTCGGCCCCAGTGATGTACTGAGCTGTCTGCACCGCCCTCTGTAGCACCATGCAATCGAGGGGAGTAATATTTCCATACCAGGCAATGATGTACTGAGCTGTCTGCACCACCCTCTGTAGCACCATGCAATCGAGGGGAGTAATATTTCCATACCAGGCAGTGATGTACTGAGCTGTCTGCACCACCCTCTGTAGCACCATGCGATCGAGGGAGTAATATTTCCATACCAGGCAGTGATGTACTGAGCTGTCTGCACCACCCTCTGTAGCGCCATGCGATCGAGGGGAGTAATATTTCCATACCAGGCAGTGATGTACTGAGCTGTCTGCACCACCCTCTGTAGCGCCATGCGATCGAGGGGAGTATTATTTCCATACCAGGCAGTGATGTACTGAGCTGTCTGCACCGCCCTCTGTAGCGCCATGCGATCGAGGGGAGTATTATTTCCATACCAGGCAGTGATGTACTGAGCTGTCTGCACCACCCTCTGTAGCACCATGCGATCGAGGGGAGTATTATTTCCATACCAGGCAGTGATGTACTGAGCTGTCTGCACCGCCCTCTGTAGCGCCATGCGATCGAGGGGAGTAATATTTCCATACCAGGCAGTGATGTACTGAGCTGTCTGCACCACCCTCTGTAGCACCATGCGATCGAGGGAGTATTATTTCCATACCAGGCAGTGATGTACTGAGCTGTCTGGCCACCCTCTGTAGCGCCATGCGATCGAGGGGAGTATTATTTCCATACCAGGCAGTGATGTACTGAGCTGTCTGCACCGCCCTCTGTATATGCGATCGAGGGAGTATTATTTCCATACCAGGCAGTGATGTACTGAGCTGTCTGCACCACCCTCTGTAGCACCATGCGAATCGAGGGGAGTATTATTTCCATACCAGGCAGTGATGTACTGACCTGTCTGCACCACCCTCTGTTAGCGCCATGCGATCGAGGGAGTATTATTTCCATACCAGGCAGTGATGTACTGAGCTGTCTGCACCACCCTCTGTAGCACCATGCGATCGAGGGGAGTATTATTTCCATACCAGGCAGTGATGTACTGAGCTGTCTGCACCGCCCTCTGTAAAGCGCCATGCGATCGAGGGAGTATTATTTCCATACCAGGCAGTGATGTACTGAGCTGTCTGCACCGCCCTCTGTTTTTATAAGCGCCATGCGATCGAGGGAGTATTATTTCCATACCAGGCAGTGATGTACTGAGCTGTCTGCACCGCCCTCTGTACCGCCATGCGATCGAGGGGAGTATTATTTCCATACCAGGCAGTGATGTACTGAGGGTCTGCACCACCCTCTGTAGCACCATGCGATCGAGGGAGTATTATTTCCATACCAGGCAGTGATGTACTGAGCTGTCTGCACCGCCCTCTGTAGCGCCATGCGATCGAACAGAGTAATATTTCCATACCAGGCAGTGATGTACTGAGCTGTCTGCACCTCCCTCTGTAGCACCATGCGATCGAGGGGAGTATTATTTCCATACCAGGCAGTGATGTACTGAGCTGTCTGCACCGCCCTCTGTAGCACCATGCGATCGAGGGAGTATTATTTCCATACCAGGCAGTGATGTACTGAGCTGTCTGCACCGCCCTCTGTAGCGCCATGCGATCGAGGGGAGTATTATTTCCATACCAGGCAGTGATGTACTGAGCTGTCTGCACCACCCTCTGTAGCACCATGCGATCGAGGGGAGTATTATTTCCATACCAGGCAGTGATGTACTGACCTGTCTGCACCACCCTCTGGGGCGCCATGCGATCGAGGGAGTATTATTTCCATACCAGGCAGTGATGTAGTGAGCTGTCTGCACCACCTCTGTAATTGCCATGCGATCAGGGGAGTAATATTTCCATACCAGACAGTGATGTACTGAGCTGTCTGCACCACCCTCTGTAGCACCATGCGATCGAGGGGAGTAATATTTCCATACCAGACAGTGATGTACTGAGCTGTCTGCACCGCCCTCTGTAGCACCATGCGATCGAGGGGAGTATTATTTCCATACCAGGCAGTGATGTACTGAGCTGTCTGCACCGCCCTCTGTAGCACCATGCGATCGAGGGGAGTAATATTTCCATACCAGGCAGTGATGTACTGAGCTGTCTGCGCCACCCTCTGTAGCACCATGCGATCGAGGGGAGTAATATTTCCATACCAGGCAGTGATGTACTGAGCTGTCTGCACCGCCCTCTGTAGCACCATGCGATCGAGGGGAGTATTATTTCCATACCAGGCAGTGATGTACTGAGCTGTCTGCCCCACCCCCTCTGTAGGCGCCATGCGATCGGGGAACAATATTTCCATACCAGGCAGTGATGTACTGAGCTGTCTGCACCACCCTCTGTTAGCACCATGGCAGGGGAATAATATTTCCATACCAGGCAGTGATGTACTGAGCTGTCTGCACCGCCCTCTGTAGCACCATGCGATCGAGGGGAGTATTATTTCCATACCAGGCAGTGATGTACTGAGCTGTCTGCACCACCCTCTGGAGCGCCATGCGATCGAGGGGAGTAATATTTCCATACCAGGCAGTGATGTACTGAGCTGTCTGCACCGCCCTCTGTAGCACCATGCGATCGAGGGAGTATTATTTCCATACCAGGCAGTGATGTACTGAGCTGTCTGCACCGCCCTCTGTAGCACCATGCGATCGAGGGGAGTAATATTTCCATACCAGGCAGTGATGTACTGAGCTGTCTGCACCACCCTCTGTAGCACCATGCGATCGAGGGGAGTAATATTTCCATACCAGGCAGTGATGTACTGAGCTGTCTGCACCGCCCTCTGTAGCACCATGCGATCGAGGGGAGTATTATTTCCATACCAGGCAGTGATGTACTGAGCTGTCTGCACCACCCTCTGTAGCGCCATGCGATCGAGGGGAGTAATATTTCCATACCAGGCAGTGATGTACTGAGCTGTCTGCACCACCCTCTGTAGCACCATGCGATCGAGGGGAGTAATATTTCCATACCAGGCAGTGATGTACTGAGCTGTCTGCACCGCCCTCTGTAGCACCATGCGATCGAGGGGAGTATTATTTCCATACCAGGCAGTGATGTACTGAGCTGTCTGCACCGCCCTCTGTAGCACCATGCGATCGAGGGGAGTAATATTTCCATACCAGGCAGTGATGTACTGAGCTGTCTGCACCGCCCTCTGTAGCACCATGTGATCGAGGGAGTAATATTTCCATACCAGGCAGTGATGTACTGAGCTGTCTGCACCACCCTCTGTAGCGCCATGCGATCGAGGGGAGTAATATTTCCATACCAGGCAGTGATGTACTGAGCTGTCTGCACCGCCCTCTGTAGCACCATGCGATCGAGGGGAGTATTATTTCCATACCAGGCAGTGATGTACTGAGCTGTCTGCACCACCCTCTGTAGCGCCATGCGATCGAGGGGAGTATTATTTCCATACCAGGCAGTGATGTACTGAGCTGTCTGCACCACCCTCTGTAGCACCATGCGATCGAGGGGAGTATTATTTCCATACCAGGCAGTGATGCAGCCAGTCAAAATGATCTCAATGATACAGCTGTATAACGTTTTTGAGGATTTGAGGGCCCATGACAAACTTTTTCAACCTCCCGAGGCGCTGTCGAGGCTTCTTCACAACCTGCTCCACTTCGGCAGGGAGAGGTTGTTTTTCTGGCACCACACTTCCAGGTCACTGACCTCCTCCTTGAAGGATGACTCATCATTTCCTGTGATCAGGCCTACCACCTTAGTATTGTCATCAAACTTGATCAATCAATCAATCGAATGTATTTATAAAGCCCCCCTACATCAGCTGATGTCACAAAGTGATGTACAGAAACCCAGCCTAAAACCCCAAACAGCAAGCAATGCAGGTGTAGACGATGACGATGATGGTGTTGGAGTTGTGCGTGGCTACACAGTTGTGGGTGAAGAGGGAGTACAGGAGGGGACCAATAACATACCCCTGTGAGTCCCCCATGTTGCAGGTCAGTGTGAAGGAGGTGATGTTGCCTGCTTACTAACATTGCAAGGAATAAAGCCCATGGAAAAGTTCAACCAAAAGAGCTAATATGCATAATGACTTATTGAAATATAGACAAAGGTATTTAATGAAATCCTCATCCTACGTGGTTTTCAGGGCTAAGACTAAAACAACTTATTGAACCAGGCTATGCTTGAGTCATCATGCTTTTGTTTTGTTAGTTTCTCTCTGTAAACATTCTTTAAGAATCTATAGCATAGCCTGAAAACCTGCTTGCTAATTGATATGATAAGGCAAAGAGCAACAACCATTAATGCTATTGAATCATTGAAGTTAGTTAGCTAGTAAGTTAGTTAGCTCCCCCAAGCAATATAGAGCAGTATCCTTCATTATCCTTCACTTCACTATCCTACAATGTTGTGAGCTACTGTGTACATCAACGCTGTGTGTGTGTGTGTGTGTGTGTGTGTGTGTGTGTGTGTGTGTGTGTGTGTGTGTGTGTGTGTGTGTGTGTGTGTGTGTGTGTGTGTGTGTGTGTGTGTGTGTGTGTGTGTGTGTGTGTGTGTGTGTGTGTGTGTGTGCGTGTGTGCGTGCGTGTGTGCGTGTGTGTACATGTTTAACTATTTTTGAATAGTAAGCAAACAAAAATTTGACCAACTGGGAACATTTTTTTAGTCTCCACGAGATCAAATACTATTTCGAGGAGGTTTAGGATCAAGGTTAGAATTAGTGTTAGGGTTAGTGTTCCTTCTGAGATTAGGCATGTTAGTTTAGGGGTTTGATTCCTGGGACCACCCATAGGAATGTTGCACACATGGGTTAGGGTTGCTAAATGGCATTTTATATATTATAGTGTTAGGCAATTAGGGTTAGGTTTTTAGGTTAAGGGTAGTGTTTGAGCTTTGCTACTCGACCCTAGCCCGATGGACCCCGACATTATGCATCAGGTTAGGGCAGGGGATTGCCTGTTATTTCATCAATAACTATAGGGTTCGGGTATCACTAAATTGATGAATAACATTTTTAAAATGAGCTATTTGCTTGTGCTTTGCTGAGCAGTACATATCATGGTGTCAGAAGTGCTTCAACCTCTTCAAATATAAGACCAGAACATTGTCAGAGTTCCACAGGGGAGACTATTTTACCAAAAATAATAATGTCTGTTGAGTTTTGTCGTAGTTAAGAGTGGCGAAAAGTTGCTTGTTTACTGCTAACTGCTATCTGTCTCTTCATTGAGTAGAACAGCAAGCAGAGGAGTTGCTATGGTTACTCACACTGTGTTGACCCTCCCACTCTGTCTGCCAATTTTTTTCTCTTTGATCTTGTTTTCCTTAATAGGATGTTGGTGGACTGAGCAAGGAGGTGTGTCCCGGGGATAAATACACATTTCTCCAATACATCGAAGAGACTCTCTTCACGCAGACACACTGTTGTTTTTGAATGTGGCATTTTGGGGCTTCTTTGTGTTCATTTGTTTTGGCACCTCTCAACACCCCTCATTATCACCATATATGCACACATCCACTCAATTACACTACTGACTACACACACCATTGTTGCTCTAATAAATATAATTTTGTTATTTCTTTATCTCCGGTTTGTCTCCCTCTTTCTTACGGGCTACGAGCTGGTTCGTAAAAACACAAGTAGAGCCATGAACAGAGCACATGCAGCGTGAGTAGCACAGTGAGAGAGGGACACACGTGATGAAAACCCCCAAATACATGTCGTTCACTTTCTAATTTTTTCCTTTCTTCTCCTTTCTAACAAGTTAATGTATTCTATCTGTCTGGGATGGTTGCCAGGGTTTTGCAGCCCATGGGTAGACACACGGAAAGTAAACACACATAATTAAAATTGTTCAATTGTAATTTGAGTCTGTGCTTGCCCCAAATCCATATCCTAGAATACGCTACTGAGAAAAACACTTCATTTCAACCATAAATAATTATTTATTTTATATTTCCCTTGAGTCCAATCTTCCACAAATATGCCACCATCAATAACCTAATGTATTAACATAACCCAAAACTTAATTGGGAGAATGTAGGGTGTTTTTGAGCAACACTTCAGCGGCAACACATCGTCATCGGGCCTTCACTCCCAGCTATACAGGTTTAACAGGAAGTTGCATCTAGACATTCATCAATGGTCAGTTTTGCTTTATCCCCCTAATGACTGAGGTTAGTTTTTTAGGAGGGTGAACCGATCCTGGATCTGTGTCTAAGGGCAACTTCTACCTGGGTGCCTAACATCAGGCTAGAATAAGATAAAATATGATAGCCTGATTCTATACCGTTCATTCACTTCGGTTACTAGAGGAGGATTCCTCCCTGGAGAATCCTATTGTTGATGACAGCCTTGTCCTATTGTCTTCCTTTCTTAACACTACGACTGAGACACACAGGGGTAGTAAAAGATGGCATAAGACATGTTGTACACTTCATTACCCTTCACATGGAATCTATAATCAGTCTTGAACTAATTATCAGGACGGACACTCTCCACAGTGTTGTGATGTTCAACCTTATTTTAATGCCATTAGGTTTCAGAGAGCGAGAGAGAGAGATGTTTCCCACTGGGCACAGATGTCAATTCAACATCTATTCTACGTTGGTTCCGCGTAATTTCATTGAAATTACGTTTGAGGAAAAGTGAAAGTAATGTAGTGGAATATAACACATTAGATGTGGTAAAAGATAATACAAAGAAGAAGACAAAATGTTATTTTGTATTTTTTTGTACCATAATTTTTGAAATTCAAGAGAAAGGCCATAATATATTATTCCAGCCCAGGTGCAATTCATATTTTGGCAGCAGTGTATGTGCAAAGTTTTAGACTGATCCAATGAACCATTGTATTTCTGTTCAAAATGTTGTATCAAGACTGCCCAAATGTGCCTAATTTGTTTATTAATAACTTTTAATGTTCAAAATTGTGCACTCTCCTCAAACAATAGTATTATTTCACTTTAATAGCTACTGTAAATTGGACAGTGCAGTTAGATTAACAATAATTTAAGGATCCGCCCTTTTTTTTTCATATCACCCAAAATGACATACCCAAATCAAACTGCCTGTCGCTCAGGCCCTGAAGCAAGGATATGCATCTTCTTGGTACCATTTGAAAGGAAACACTTTGAAGTTTGTGGAAATGTGAAATGAATGTAGGAGAATATTACACATTCGGTCAAAAAACGTATTTTGTATTATTTTTGCACCATCCCTTCCATGGGACGGGTGAGCTAACATAGGCTAATGCATTTAGCATGAGGTTGTAAATAACAAGAACATTTCCCAGGACATAGACATATCTGATATTGGCAGAAAGCTTAAGTTTGCTGAAAATAAACGCAGTTGACAGTGAGAGGATGTTTATTTTTTTGCTGAGTTTATTATTTTGGTGAAGGAGAAATGCTCACTAACAGGCAGATAAACAAATTTGTGGAGAAAATTTGAGACAAATCTTATTTTTGTGCATATGGAACATTTCTGGGATCTTATATTTCAGCTCATGAAACATGGGACCAACCCTTTACATGTTGCGTTTATATTTTTATTCAGCGTAAATATTCCATGTTACAGAGTTGCGGGTTTTCTGTGTATTCTCTTTCTGTCTGTGTGCTGTTGTATCTGTCTCCCAGGAAGTATTTAATTTCATTTGAGGGAATCAATGGAGTAAGTCATGTCATTAAAATGGAAGACGGATGATTTCAACATAATGACAACATCATGGCAGTTTAATATATACAGATGGCAGGTCATGATTCGTGACCGTAAATTAAAGTAATTATCTACACAATACTCAGCTGAATCTGGTGTGGTGGTGGTGGTGTGGCTGTTGAACAAGTTGAGGAGACTAAATTACTTGCCGTTACTGTAACAGCGTTCGTCTGTCGAAAGAGAGTCGGACCAAAATGCGGCGTGGTGGTTACTCATGTTCTTTAATACAAATAATGATGATACATGAAATAACTTAAATTACAAAACAACAAACGGAACGTTAAAACCTATACAGCCTATCTAGTGAAAACAAACACAGAGACAGGAACAATTACCCACAAAACACACAGTGAAACCTAGGCTACCTAAATATGGTTCCCAATCAGAGACAACGAGAATCACCTGACTCTGATTGAGAACCGCCTCAGGCAGCCAAGCCTTTGCTAGACACTCCTACTCAGCCGCAATCCCAATGCCTATAAAACCCCAATACGAAACACAACAAAATAAACCCATGTCACACCTTGGCCTGACCGAATAGATAGATAAAGAAAACACAAAATACTAAGACCAAGGCGTGACAGTTACCTTAGATTGTAAACTGTCATTGTCAAAACGTATATTCAATGGTTGTAAAGATGGGGAGAGGTCTGTCCATAATAAAGATATGCTCTGCTTTTTTGACACCACACTCCAAAAAGTTTGTCCAGTCGGGTCGTAAAGTGCGGTAAGAAAAAACCTAGTACAGCTGCAGCTGGCCAGAACGGAGTGGCACGTCTTGCTCTTCATTGTAATCAGAGGGCTGATATAAATACTATGCTGCCAGTCTCTCTTTGTTAAGAGTTGAGGAGAGACTGACTGCATCACTTCTTCGTTTTATAAGAAATATTAATGTGTTGAAAATTCCAAATTATTTGCATAGTCAACTCACACATAGCTCTGACACACATACTTATCCTACCAGACATGCCACCAGATGACTTTTCATAGTACCAAAATCCAGAACTAATTCAAGAAAGCATACAGTATTATACAGAGACATCATTGCATGGAACTCCTCTCCATCTCACATTGCCCAAGTGAACAGCAAACCTTGGTTTCTAAAAACAGATCAAGCAAAATCTCATGGCACAACGCCTCTCCCTTATTTGACCGAGATAGTTTGTGTGGACAGTGCCTTTGGAAAGTATTCAGACCGTTTGACTTTTACACATTTTATTATGTTACAGCCTTATTCTAAAATGGATTAAATAAATACAAATCCTCAGCAATCTACACACAATACCCCATCATGACAAAGCGAAAACGTTTTTTTTTACATTTTTGCATCTTTATGAAAATGTTTAAACAGAAACACCTTATTTACATAAGAATTCAGACCCTTTGATATGAGACTCGAAATTGAGCTCAGCTGCATCCTGTTTCCATTGATCATCCTTGAGATGTTTCTACAACTTGATTGGAGGACACTTATGGTAAATTAAATTAAAAGGACATGATTTGGAAAGGCACATACCTGTCTATATAAGGTCCCACAGTTGACAGTGCACGTCAGAGCAAAAACCAAGTCATGAGGTTGAAGGAATTGTCCATATAGCGCCGAGGCAGGGTTGTATCGAGGCACAGATCTGGGGAAGGATACCAAAAAATGTATGCAGCCATCATTCTTAAATTGAAGAAGTTTGGAAGCACACAAGACTCTTCCTAGAGAACTCTTTGGCCTGAATGCCAGGCATCATGTCTGGAGGAAAACTGACACCATCCCTACGGTGAAGCATGGTGGTGGCAGAATCATGCTGTGGGATGTTTTTCAGCGGCAGGGACTGAGAGACTAGTCAGGAACGAGGCAAAGCCTGGACTTAAACCTGATCGAACATCTCTGGAGAGACCTGAAAATAGCAGTGCAACAACGCTCCCCATCCAACTTGACAGAGCTTGAGAGGATCTGCAGAGAAGAATGGGAGAAACTCCCCAAATACAGGTGTGCCAAGCTTGTAGCGCCATACCCAAGAAGACTCAAGGTTGAATTAGCTGAAAAAGGTGCTTAAACAAAGTACTGAGTAAAGGGTCTGAATACTTATAAACATTTTATATTTCTGTATTTTAAAAAAATAAAATAATAATAATTATCAAAAATGTCTAAAAACCTGTTTTTACATTGTTATTATGGGATATTGTGTGTAGATTGATAATATAAACTATTTAATCCATATTAAAATAAGTCTGTAACTTAACAAAATGTGGAAAAAGTAAAGGGGTATGAATACTTTCTGAAGGACCTGTATGCATTTATATGTAGGCTAGGTGTGCCTTTTGTTAAAATATATATATATATATTTATGCAGTTCTGTCCTTGAGTTGTTCTTGTCTATTAATGTTATGTATTATGTCATGTTTCATGTTTTGTGTGGACCACAGGAAGAGTAGCTGCTGCTTTTGCAACATCTAATGGGGATCCAAATAAAAAAGTGCTGTCGGATTCTAAAGAAAACCAATGCGCAATATTGTACCAAGCTTGTGTTAATAGGGTGGCTCTCATGCAGGTGTGCCAATGAAGATCCAATGGACCTTCATTTCTTTGATCTTCTATTGACTTGAAAAGTTGAATGGGCTGAAGAAGCAACAAAACCAATTATGATATTCTCTGAAACAACACAGATTAATGCATGGTAATGCGTCACAACAATAACGCTTGCAAACTAAAGGTCTTTGCTGTGTCATTTAGTGTTGTGGAAGAAAGAGTGAAGTGTGATTTTGTGTTGTGATTTGATGTCTTCTCGTTGTTTATTATGATTCGTTGTGTCTGTCATATGTTCCTTCCTGATTTGTTATGTCTGTCGTATGTTCCTTCCTGATTTGTTATGTCTGTCGTATGTTCCTTCCTGATTTGTTATGTCTGTCGTATGTTCCTTCCTGATTTGTTGTCTGTCGTATGTTCCTTCCTGATTTGTTGTCTGTCATATGTTCCTTCCTGATTTGTTGTGTCTGTCATATGTTCCTTCCTGATTTGTTGTGTCTGTCATATGTTCCTTCCTGATTTGTTGTGTCTGTCATATGTTCCTTCCTGATTTGTTGTCTGTCATATGTTCCTTCCTGCAAGCCCTGAGGTGCTTTGTCCCCTTCACTTTATTTGATGCAAAACCTGTCTGTCTATCTGTTGCCTGTTTGAACTGTACAGTAAGTCTCTCTGTCTCTCTTTCTCTCTCACCCTGACTCACTGATTTGTTGAGCCCCTGATGTACAACCAATCCCCCACTTCGCAAACATTTGATTCCCTGCTGTATTTTTCTTTCCCCTTGTGTTCAGAATTCCTCTGAGTCTCAGCTAAACTTCTGCTTGTTCACTTCACAGACGCCCCACCAATCCACCACCAGTACCCCAACCCAGTCACAATAACACACACACGTGAGAACACACACACACACATACAGTACTAGTCAAAGGTTTGAACACACATACTCATTACAGGGTTTTTCTTTATTTGTACTCTTTTCAACATTGTAGAATAGTAGTGAAGACATCAAAATTATGAAATAACACATACAGAATCATGTAGTAAGCAAAAAAGTGTTAAAACAAATCAAATCCTTTACCTTGATGACAGCTTTGCACACTCTTGGCATTCTCTCAACCAGCTTCATGAGGTAGTCAACTAAAATTGGAAGTTATTTTCTTCTTAATGCGTTTGTTCCAATCGGTTGTGTTGTGACACGGTATACTGAAGACAGCCCTATTTAAATGTAAAAGACCTAGGCCATATTATGGGAAAGAACCGTTCAAATAAGCAAAGAAAAATGACAGTCCATCGTTACTTTATGGCATGAAGGTCAGTCGATACAGACAATTTCAATTTAAAAGTTTCTTCAAGTGCAGTCGCAAAAACCATCAAGCGCTTAAATGAAACTGGCTCTCATGAGGACCGCCACAGGAAAGAAAGACCCAGAGTTACCTCTGCTGCAGAGGATAAGTTCATTAGAGTTAACTGCACCTCAGATTTCAGCCCAAATAAATGCTTCACAGAGATCAAGTAACAGACACATCTCAACATCAACTGTCTAGAGGAGACTGCATGAATCAGGCCTTATTGGTCAAATTGCTGCAAAGAAACCACTATAAAAGGACACCAATAATAAGAAGAGACTTGCTTGGGCCAAGGAAGACGAGTTATTAGACCGGTGGAAATCTATTTTTGGTACCAATCGCTGTGTCTTTGTGAGACGCAGAGTAGGTGAATAGATGATCTCTGCATGTGTGGTTGCCACCGTGATGCATGGAAAAGGAGGTGTGATGTGTGGGGGTGCTTTGCTGGTGACACAGTCTGTGATTTATTTAGAATTCAAGGCACACTTAACCAGCAAGGCTACCACAGCATTCGATACGTCATCCAATCTGGTTTGCGCTTGGTGGGACTATCACTTGTTTTTCAACAGGACAATGACCCAAAAACACACCTCCAGGATGTGCAAGGACTATTTGACCAAT
Source organism: Oncorhynchus keta (assembly GCF_023373465.1). Lineage (NCBI taxonomy): Eukaryota > Metazoa > Chordata > Actinopteri > Salmoniformes > Salmonidae > Oncorhynchus > Oncorhynchus keta. The sequence goes on along the minus strand of NC_068447.1, from coordinate 18,336,197 downwards.
AAGGAGAGTGATGGAGTGCTGCATCAGATGACCTGGACTCCACAATCACCCGACCTCAACCTAATTGAGATGGTTTGGGATGAGTTGGATTGCAGAGTGAAGGAGAAGCAGCCAACAAGTGCTCAGCATATGATTCCATATATGTTATTTCATAGTTTTGATATCTTCACTATTATTCTACAATGTAGAAAATAGCACAAATAAAAATCTTTGAATGAGTAGGTGTGTCCAAACTTTTGACTTGTACTGTATGTACTCAGACAGACACACACACAGAGACAGATAGACAGACACACCTACACAGTCACAACCACACATACTTTCAACGTTTTACCTCAAATGATATCAGATGATATCAACCTCAATCACGGTCAGAGACCTTTTAAGAAGGTAAAAATACCCCCAAAACGATGTGTAGTGACATTGTCACATCCTGACCTTAGTTCCTTTTGTATGTTTCTATTTTAGTTTGGTCAGGACGTGAGTTGGGGTGGGCTTTCTATGTTTTGTTCTTGTGTTTATATTTATATGTGTTTGGCCTGGTATGGATCCCAATCAGAGGCAGCTGTCAATCGTTGTCTCTGATTGAGAACCATATTTAGGTAGCCTGTTTTCCCACTCTTGTTTGTGGGCGGTTATTTTCCGTTTCAGTGTTTTTCACCATTCGGGACTGTTTCGTTTTTTCTTTATTCGCTTATTCGTTTGTTTCCTGTGTTCAGTGTAATAAATATGACAAACACTTACCACGCTACATATTGGTCCAATATTTCCTCAGACGAAAAAGAGATTTGTTACAGACATTTGAAGGTCTTAGATGAAGATCAGCTTTGAGAAAAAGCCTCTTTGTGTGTGTTTTTACGACAATGAATATGATATGCTGTCTTGTGTTGCATGTCTTGTGTGATCTCTTGAGGTCATGCCACAGCATCTCAATCGGGTTGAGGTCAGGACTCTGACTGGGTCACTCCAGAAGGCATATTTTCTTCTGTTGAAGCCATTCTGTTGTTGATTTACTTCTGTGTTTTGGGTTGTTGTCCTGTTGCATCATCCAACTTCTGTTGAGCTTCAATTGGCGGACGGAAAACCTGACATTCTCCTGCAAAAGGTCTTGATAAACTTGGGAATTCCTTTTTCAGTCGATGATAGCAGGCAGCAAAGCAGCCTCAAATCCCTCCACCATATTTTAAAGTTGGGATGAGGTTTTGATGCGGGTGTTCTGTGCCTTTTTATCCACAAATAGTTTTGTGTGTTCCTTCCAAACAACTCAACTTTAGTTTAATCTGTTCACAGAATATTTTCCCAGTAGCACTGGGGAACATCTAGGTGCAGCAATGTTATTTTTGGACAGCAGTGGCTTCTTCCGTGGTGTCCTCACACGAACACCATTATAGTTTAGTGTTTTACATATCATCTCAACAGAGATGTTAGCATGTTCCAGAGATTTAGCTGACACTCTCTAGGATTCTTCTTAACCTCAGAGCATTCTGCTCTGTGCTCTTGAAGTCATCTTTGCAAGACCGCCACTCCTAGGGAGAGTAGCAACAGTGCTGAACTTTCTCCATTAATAGACCATTTATCTTACCGTGTACTGATGAACATCAAGGCTTTTAGAGTTACTTTTGTAACCCTTTGCAGCTTTATGCAAGTCGAAAATTCTTAATCTTAGGTCTTCTGAGATCTCTTTTGTTCTATGCATGGTTCACATCAAGCAATGCTTCCTGTGAATAGCAAACCTACATTTTGTGAGTGTTTTTGATAAGGCAAGGCAGCTCAAACCAACATCTCCAATCTTGTGTCATTGATTGGAATCCAGGTTAGCTGACTCCAATTAGCTCTTGGAGAAGTCATTAGCCTAGGGGTTCACATACTTTTTCCAACCTACACTGTGAATGTTTAAATGATTTATTCAATATAGACAAGACAAATACAATCATTGGGGGGTTATTAGTTTAAGCACACTATGTTTGTCGATTGTTGTGACTTAGATGACGATCAGATCAAATTTGACTACCAATTTATGCAGAAATCCAGGTAATTCCAACGGTTCACATACTTTTTCTTGCCACTGTAAATACACACACACACACACACACACACACACACACACACACACACACACACACACACACACACACACACACACACACACACACACACACACACACACACACACACACACACACACACACACACACATTTTTCTCTCCTCTCTTCTGCATTAGCAGTCAGTCAGTGTGAGCCTTTAATGAGACTGTCAGAAATAGCTACTTTTCATCTAAGAAAGCCTTTCTTCCATACAACAGACACACAAAGACAGACAGACAGACACACACACATGCACTCCATGTTTCTTACAGTCATTGGGTACGGTTGCATTACATTACAATACTCAGATTAACATAACAGTTTGAATCCACTTTGCAAGAATAAAAATGTTGCAAGTAATCCTTTTTACATGGACAAATCTGAAATCAGGCTACCTGATGGGACTTTGATACATTCAGAAAATTGCCAATCAAAAGAAACTTTATACAGTACCACAGCAACCATGTTGTTTTTTTGGAAGCTTATTTCATTCTAAGTTTTGACATAAAGTTTGTATAAAAACTATTTCTAGATGCATACTTTTTTCCCAAAGAGGGAAGCTTCAATGCTTGTGCTAGCACATGCACAGACCAAATACACCCCTGGAACTCAGATTAAAGTGTTTCCATATAATCACCTTACACTGATTAAAGGAAAACTCAACCCCAAATCTATCTTTTTGTATTTGTTTCATTAGTCCATTGTTGATATAGTTCCAAAATGTTTTGCATGTCAGCAATCAAGATTTCAAAAATACAGAAAACTGGCCCATGAGGTGCATTTTGCATGATATGATGCAAAATGGATCATACGGGACAGATTTCTGTATTTTGAAAGTTACATATCTTAACTTGATTGCTGACATGCAGAACTGCTTTAACTCAGCGACATTTGTGGTCATGGTTGTCATGACGTTGACCTGATGGGGGAGGTTAATGACCCCCAAAAATATCTTTCCCCTTTTTCCTCCCTCTACTCTACCGATGTGACTATTGAAAATCCCTTTGTTAACATGGAGAGTCTGGTAACATCAAAAGGTGGGAAACGAAACCATATTTCGGTAATCCAACCACTTGAAAATATGCGTTGGTACTTAATGAATATGATATCAGATCAGTTGGCGTCTGAGACATAATTACTGATGATAGGTTGACATAAACTGTATCTTGGAAAGTCTACACATTCTAGTTAGCAAATTCACATGGAATTGTTGTGCAATTTAAATGTTTAAATATGAAACTATTTGTGAAAATATGAAATGTAATTTTAGATCCTAAATGAGAGAATTGGTTTTCATGAGTGAACTATGCTCAACTCAGTGGCCCCGCCCATGTGAACAGACATTGGTTGTAAACTATGAAACACGGTCCTCTCTCCCAACCCTATATAAGCCCCTTTACGAAAATGCAACTTCCTGTTCCAATGACGTGTGGACTTGAGGTCCCCACATTGAAAGGACAAAGACCACCTACTGAACTAAGCCAACCTCAGCAAGAACCTAATGAAATTAGCATCAAGTTTCAATGTGAAGGTGATGACCTACACGCCGGATGGATGAATTTCGACTATACCAGCCAGAATATATCATGAGCTTAAAGTTTGGCAACTTGGTATGAACTATCACGCCCTGACCATAGAGAACCCTTGGTTCCCTATGGTGTAGTAGGTCAGGGCCTGACTAGGGGGTGTTCTAGTATGTATATTTCTATGTTGTTGCTAATATGTTTCCCAATTAGAGGCAGCTGTTTATCGTTGCCTCTGATTGGGGATCATATTTAGGCAGCAATTTCTCCACATGTGTTTTGTGGGATATTGTTTGTGTTAGTGTGTTTGGGCACTACGACTTCACGGTCTTTGTAAGTTTTGGTTCTAGTTTCACTTTGTATTAAAAAGATGTGGAACTCAATGCACACTGCACCTTGGTCCGCTCATTTTGAAGATTGTGACATGAACTTTGAACTCTTATTCACTAAAGAAGGGATACCTCCTAGCCATTGCGTTAGCGCAGCAACTGTAGACGTGGGCTAGGAGAGGATGGACAGAGTATCTATTCTACCACATGACGACGGTACTACCAAGTATTCGTTCTGCCACCAGACATTCTTCAAAGGACAAACCGGCCTACTAATCTACCGACTCGCAGCTCAGAGTAAATATTTATTGCATTTTCGTTCTTCAAATGGCGGTAATTTAGAATGCATAAGATACTGTATTTACGATAGCATAGCTTCTCCCCTTGTTACTCAGTCTTCGCGCTCTTTCATTCAAAACCCAACACCCTTTGTGTAACCAGCCATCATAACTGTGCCGTCCGCGAAACGTTTCTTTATGACATCATTTGTAATCAATGTATGATCCATTATGTGTAGATGTAATTCTGAGTGATTATTTAGTAAATAAATAATTAAACCAAATGTTGTATTGCTGAATCAACTTGTTAACCAGGGTTCGTGATGATAACCAAGAATGTTCAACTTTCAGATGAGACTAAATAAGGTGAGGATTGAATATTGACTGCTACTGATGTAAAAGATTACCAGGTCTTTAAGAGTTCATTCGGAAGACAACAGCTCTATAAACATTATTTTGTGGTGCCCCGACTTTTTAGTTAATTATTTACCTGATTAGCTAAATCAGGTAATACTAATTACAGAGAAATTATTTTATAGAAAAGCATGCCATATCACTTAATCCGGCATAGCCAAAGACATGACATGAGGCAGCAAAGCAACCCCAAAACATCACATTACCACCACTATGCTTGATCGTTGGTATAAGGTTCTTACTGTGGAATGCAGTGTTTGGTTTTCGCTGGGAATAATGGGACCCATGTTGTCCAAAAAGTTATACTTTTGACTCAGCTGTCCATAGAACATTCTTCCAAGAGTCTTGATGATCTTCCAGGTGCTTTTTGGCAAACTTGAGCCAACTTTTTGAATGAGGTGGGTCCAATTATGTCTGAAATCCAAACACTGAATTCCACAGTAAGAACCTCATAGCAAAGGACCACAAATGTTGCTAAGTTAAAACAGTTCTGGACCAAAATTCCTCCACAGCGATGTCAGAGACTGATCAACAACTACAGTAATCATTTGGTTGCAGTCATTGCAGCTGAAGGTAGAACAACCTGTTATTGAGTGTAAGAGGGCAATTACTTTTTCACACGAGTGAGGTGAGCTTCTTATGGCTGCAGGGGCAATATTGAGTAGCTTGGATGAAAGGTGCCCAGAGAAAATGGCCTGCTCCTCAGTCCCAGTTGCTAATATATGCAGTGGGGCCCCATACAGTGGGGCAAAAAAGTAGTTCACTTTTCAACTATACTACACTTCAACTATGACAGACAAAATGAGAAAAAAAAATCCAGAAAATCACATCGTAGGATTTTTAATGAATTTATTTGCAAATTATGGTGGAAAATAAGTATTTGGTCACCTACAAACAAGCAAGATTTCTGGCTCTCACAGACCTGTAACTTCTTCTTTAAGAGGCTCCTCTGTCCTCCACTCGTTACCTGTATTAATGGCACCTGTTTGAACTTGTTATCAGTATAAAAGACACCTGTCCACAACCTCAAACAGTCACACTCCAAACTCCACTATGGCCAAGACCAAAGAGCTGTCAAAGGACACCAGAAACAAAATTGTAGACCTGCACCAGGCTGGGAAGACTGAATCTGCAATAGGTAAGCAGCTTGGTTTGAAGAAATCAGTAACTGCTCCCATGTCTTGTGTTCCCCAGTAACTGCTCCCATGTCTTGTGTTCCCCAGTAACTGCTCCCATGTCTTGTGTTCCCCAGTAACTGCTCCCATGTCTTGTGTTCCCCAGTAACTGCTCCCATGTCTTGTGTTCCCCAGTAACTGCTCCCATGTCTTGTGTTCCCCAGTAACTGCTCCCATGTCTTGTGTTCCCCAGTAACTGCTCCCATGTCTTGTGTTCCCCAGTAACTGCTCCCATGTCTTGTGTTCCCCAGTAACTGCTCCCATGTCTTGTGTTCCCCAGTAACTGCTCCCATGTCTTGTGTTCCCCAGTAACTGCTCCCATGTCTCGTGTTCCCCAGTAACTGCTCCCATGTCTCGTGTTCCCCAGTAACTGCTCCCATGTCTTGTGTTCCACAGTAACTGCTCCCATGTCTTGTGTTCCCCAGTAACTGCTCCCATGTCTCGTGTTCAGTCAACAATAGAGATGCAGAGGCTGAGGAGATCTGGCCATGACTCTTAGGTGTGTGTGCTATAACAGAGCCAAAGTAGTCTGGGAAAGGCGATATGACAAGGTCATCCCCCTGTCTCAGAGCCTGGAGACAGAGTGATAGAGAAAGGAAAGCAAATACTGTATGAAAACCTGTGATGACAGAGGCCTTTGTGTTTTGGCCAGGTCATTGCTCAGACACGTGCAAGCACACGTACGCACAAACACACAGGCTTGGGGCTGGATTAATGTGGGAAAACTTTGAGCTAGCCCTACCAGCATCCAGAACTAAAGGGCCGCAGCAAGCTGTCCAACCCATGCCCAAAATCATGAGCTCATCACTGTGTGTGTGTGTGTGTGTGTGTGTGTGTGTGTGTGTGTGTGTGTGTGTGTGTGTGTGTGTGTGTGTGTGTGTGTGTGTGTGTGTGTGTGTGACTGTCCTCACTGACCTGCTGTCCTCCTACACATCAGCATGCTACCTCACTGTATTTCCTGTCATCGTGACCCAACCATATGTCGTCCTTTCTCTCTCTCCCTATTTGTTTGAAATGCATCCTTCGATCCTCTTTACCTTCCCTTTCCCTCCCTCACTCCATCCCAAGCCTCTCTCTCTTTCTTCCCTTCCTCTATCCATCTGTCCCTCCCTCCCCAATGCTCTCCGATCTCTCCTTATATTAACACAAAAAAATGACATTTGAAATTAAATACAAGATTGTCTGAAGTTCAAATGCAAATTTTACCTACGCAGTATTACTGCGAGAGAACTGCGATCTACTGTGCTTCAACAACAGATGTACTCACATTGGATGGGTTAATTAGGATTCAAGCCTTCTCTCAAACAGCCTAATGCAGTACATATTCTAAGGGTATGTTTATGCTATGAGAACTTGTTCTCAACTAGCCTACCTGGTTAAATAAAGGTGACATAAAAATTAAAAATAATAATGTACTTGGTAATGTAAACGTGTTTTTTTCATGGAAGATACACATGCAACCTGCCATCTGGGAATATGTTCAATGTTCCTGATCTTGATATACAGTGCATTAGGAAAGTATTCAATTTTGATGTTACAGCCTTATTATAAAATAGATAAATATTACACGTTAATCTACACACAATACCCCATAATGACAATGCGAAAACTGTTTTCTATATTTTTTTGTAAATGTAAAAAAAAATGAATGCCCTGTATACCTGGACTAAAATACAACATCAATAGGAGATATCCAGCCCAAATTCTTTCTAGTCCAAGACTATGTGTAATCTGTGTCTACAAAACCACTCCTTACCCCGACATTTGACCAAGCCTTATAAATAAGCCTATTGAGACAAGGTCGTTGACAGTTTTTTAAAACATATTTTGAAGCTTTACATGGTTTATTTTACTGTTAAAAAAATGGAGTAGTGCAACCTTATATTTTGGGCTATGATAGGATAAAACAGTAGCAATCTGTGATTGCTTCATACATTTTAATACTTCTAAATTATTTACCCACACCCATTGATTCTTGAAGAATATAACAGATAAAGTAAATGCCTCATAAGCTTAGTCCAATTGTCATACCGCATCAGAAACCAAAATATATGCTTGTTACACTCAATTCATTGTAAACAATGTAATTTAAAACAAACACTGTTTAGCCTCTGAATATGGTTAAAATTGTCCGTTTGTATCAGTAGTCAATGAATTTGAGAGTGGTTACATTTATCCACCCCAATTCTTCATATTTTTAACAAAACAATGGTGGGATGAAGGCTTTTGTCACGCCTTGGTCTTAGTATTTTGTGTTTTCTTTATTTGTTTGGTCAGGCCAGGGTGTGACATGGGTTATTGTGGTGTGTTTTTTTGTCTTTGGGTGTTGTGGGGTGACTAATTAGTCTATGGCTGCCTGAGGCGGTTCTCAATCAGAGTCAGGTGATTTATCATTGTCTCTGATTGGGAATCATATTTAGGCAGCCATATTCTGGTAGTGTTTTCGTGGGTGATTGTTCCTGTCTCTGTGTTAGTGTTCACCAGATAGGCTGTAATAGGTTTCGCGTTTCGTTTGTTGTTTTTGTTATTAAGTTATTCCATGTATCATCTATTCTTTATTAAAGAACATGAGTAACCACCACGCTGCATTTTGGTCCGCTTCTCCTTCAACTGACGAACGGCGTTACAGCTTTGTTATTGTTTTAACTGCAAATTGCCCTTGTAGCCCTATCTGCAGTCAAATGACCCAGTGGCCTTATGGGTGGAATGTTTTTTATTATTTATTATCATAATTTCATACTTTTTTAAACGCCGAAAACCCAGTGTATCTATGTCAAAGGGTTTTGCTATATTTCAGTTTTCTGTGATGTATATAAAATGCAATATATCTGACATGGTACATGTGAGGTCTATACATTTGTTTCAAAGTAGATTTGTCAACGTCAAAGAAACATGATGCGTGACCCTGATTCCACCCACTGCAGTAAAATGTTATTAAGAACCAGTAGGTATAGATCAACATTAGGAACATTGTAAATATTTCCAGATGGCAGATTGCATGTGTCTTACATGAAAAACATTTACATTTCCAAGTACATTAATGGGGTAAACCTACTCTAAGAGTATGTACTGTATTAGGCTGTTTGAGAGAAGGTTGGAATCCTAATTAACCTATCTAATGTGAGTCCATCTGTTGTTGAAGCACAGTAGCTCAATACAGCTACAGTATTGTAGCAGAAGTCAAGCTGCTTACGCTGAAAAGTCTAGTTAGTGGATGAGTCAAATTGGCTTTTCAAATACCTGTCTTTTTCGACTTTAGACAAAAGCTCATATTTCATTTAAAATATATATATTTTTTAATTTCTGATAATCAGTGGTGCTCATTACTTCAGTAAAAATACTTTAAGTTACCACCTAAATAGTTTTGGGAGGTATCTGTACTTTGCTATTGATATTTTTCAGAACTTTTACTTTTACTTCACTACATTCCTAAAGAAAATAATGTACTTTTTACTCCCTACATTTTCCCTGACACCCAAAACTACTCGTTACATTTTTTATGCTTAACAGGACAAGAAAATGTTCCAATTCATGCCCTTATCAAGAGAACATCCCTGGTCATCCCTATTGCCTCTGATCTGGCGGACTCACTAAACACAAATGCTGCGATTGTAAATGATGTCTGAGTGATGGAGTGTGCACCTGGCTATCCGTAATTAAATAAAAAACAAGAATAGTGCCATCTGGTTTTCTTAATATAAACCATATAAGATATGTCCTCTCACTGTCAACTGCGTTTACTTTCAACAAACTTAACATGTGTAAATATTTGTATGAACATAAGATTCAACAACTGAGACATAAACTGAACAAGTTCCACAGGCTTGTGACTAACAGAAATGGCTTAATGTGTCCCTGAACAAAGGGGGGTCAAAATCAAAAGTAACAGTCAGTATCTGGTGTGGCCACCAGCTGCATTAAGTACAGCAGTGAATCGCCTCCTCTTTGACTGCACCAGATTTGCCAGTTCTTGCTGTGAGATGTTACCCACTCTTCCACCAAGGCACCTGCAAGTTCCCAGACATTTATGGGGGGAATGGCCCTAGCCCTCACCCTCTAATCCAACAGGTCACAGACGTGCTCAAAGGGATTGAGATTTACATTTACATTTACATTTAAGTCATTTAGCAGACGCTCTTATCCAGAGCGACTTACAAATTGGTGCATACACCTTATGACATCCAGTGGAACAGCCACTTACAATAGTGCATCTAAATCTTTTAGGGGGGGGGGGTGAGAAGGATTACTTACCCTATCCTAGGTATTCCTTGAAGAGGTGGGGTTTCAGGTGTCTCCGGAAGGTGGTGATTGACTCCGCTGTCCTGGCGTCGTGAGGGAGTTTGTTCCACCATTGGGGGCCAGAGCAGCGAACAGTTTTGACTGGGCTGAGCGGGAACTGTACTTCCTCAGTGGTAGGGAGGCGAGCAGGCCAGAGGTGGATGAACGCAGTGCCCTTGTTTGGGTGTAGGGCCTGATCAGAGCCTGGAGGTACTGAGGTGCCGTTCCCCTCACAGCTCCGTAGGCAAGCACCATGGTCTTGTAGCGGATGCGAGCTTCAACTGGAAGCCAGTGGAGAGAGCGGAGGAGCGGGGTGACGTGAGAGAACTTGGGAAGGTTGAACACCAGACGGGCTGCGGCGTTCTGGATGAGTTGTAGGGGTTTAATGGCACAGGCAGGGAGCCCAGCCAACAGCGAGTTGCAGTAATCAAGACGGGAGATGACAAGTGCCTGGATTAGGACCTGCGCCGCTTCCTGTGTGAGGCAGGGTCGTACTCTGCGGATGTTGTAGAGCATGAACCTACAGGAACGGGACACCGCCTTGATGTTAGTTGAGAACGACAGGGTGTTGTCCAGGATCACGCCAAGGTTCTTAGCGCTCTGGGAGGAGGACACAATGGAGTTGTCAACCGTGATGGCGAGATCATGGAACGGGCAATCCTTCCCCGGGAGGAAGAGGAGCTCCGTCTTGCTGAGGTTCAGCTTGAGGTGGTGATCCGTCATCCACACTGATATGTCTGCCAGACATGCAGAGATGCGATTCACCACCTGGTCATCAGAAGGGGGAAAGGAGAAGATTAATTGTGTGTCGTCTGCATAGCAATGATAGGAGAGACCATGTGAGGTTATGACAGAGCCAAGTGACTTGGTGTATAGCGAGAATAAGAGAGGGCCTAGAACAGAGCCCTGGGGGACACCAGTGGTGAGAGCGCGTGGTGAGGAGACAGATTCTCGCCACGCCACCTGGTAGGAGCGACCTGTCAGGTAGGACGCAATCCAAGCGTGGGCCGCGCCGGAGATGCCCAACTCGGAGAGGGTGGAGAGGAGGATCTGATGGTTCACAGTATCGAAGGCAGCCGATAGGTCTAGAAGGATGAGAGCAGAGGAGAGAGAGTTAGCTTTAGCAGTGCGGAGCGCCTCCGTGATACAGAGAAGAGCAGTCTCAGTTGAATGACTAGTCTTGAAACCTGACTGATTTGGATCAAGAAGGTCATTCTGAGAGAGATAGCGGTAGAGCTGGCCAAGGACGGCACGCTCAAGAGTTTTGGAGAGAAAAGAGAGAAGGGATACTGGTCTGTAGTTGTTGACATCGGAGGGATCGAGTGTAGGTTTTTCAGAAGGGGTGCAACTCTCGCTCTCTTGAAGACGGGAGGGACGTAGCCAGCGGTCAGGGATGAGTTGATGAGCGAGGTGAGGTAAGGGAGAAGGTCTCCGGAAATGGTCTGGAGAAGAGAGGAGGGGATAGGGTCAAGCGGGCAGGTTGTTGGGCGGCCGGCCGTCACAAGACGCAAGATTTCATCTGGAGAGAGAGGGGAGAAAGAGGTCAGAGCATAGGGTAGGGCAGTGTGAGCAGAACCAGCGGTGTCGTTTGACTTAGCAAACGAGGATCGGATGTCGTCGACCTTCTTTTCAAAATGGTTGACGAAGTCATCTTCAGAGGGGGAGGAGGGGGGAGGATTCAGGAGGGAGGAGAAGGTGGCAAAGAGCTTCCTAGGGTTAGAGGCAGATGCTTGGAATTTAGAATGGTAGAAAGTGGCTTTAGCAGCAGAGACAGAGGAGGAAAATGTAGAGAGGAGGGAGTGAAAGGATGCCAGGTCCGCAGGGAGGCGAGTTTTCCTCCATTTCCGCTCGGCTGCCCGGAGCCCTGTTCTGTGAGCTCTCAATGAGTCGTCGAGCCACGGAGCGGGAGGGGAGGACCGAGCCGGCCTGGAGGATAGGGGACATAGAGAGTCAAAGGATGCAGAAAGGGAGGAGAGGAGGGTTGAGGAGGCAGAATCAGGAGATAGGTTGGAGAAAGTTTGAGCAAGTTTGAGCAGAGGGAAGAGATGATAGGATGGAAGAGGAGAGAGTAGCGGGGGAGAGAGAGCGAAGGTTGGGACGGCGCGATACCATCCGAGTAGGGGCAGAGATCCGGGCTCTTCGCTGGCCATGGCATAAAACTGACATTTCTGTCTTGAAGGAAATCACACACAGAACGAGCAGTATGGCTGGTAGCATTGTCATGCTGGAGGGTCATGTCAGGATGAGCCTACAGGAAGGGTACCACATGAGGGAGGAGGATGTCTTCCCTGTAATGCACAGCGTTGAGATTTCCTGCAATGACAACAAGCTCAGTCCTATGATGCTGTGACACACCACCCCAGACCATGACGGACCATGGGTACAGACCAGAGTACAGGCCTCTGTGTAGCGTTCCTTCGACGATTAACGCAAATCCGACCATCACCCCTGGTGAGACAAAACTGCGACTCGTCAGTGAAGAGCACATTTTGGTCCAGCAATGGTGAGTTTGTGCCCATAGGCGACGTTGTTGCCAATGATATCTGGTGAGGACCTGCCTTACAACAGGCCTACAAGCCCTCAGTCCAGCCTCTCTCAGCCTATTGCTGTTCGTTCCTGGTGTATCTTGGGCAGTTGTTGTTGCCATCCTGTACCGGTCCCGCAGATGAGATGTTCGGCTGTACCGATCCTGTGCAGTTGTTGTTACACATGGTCTGCCACTGCGAGGACAATCAGCTGTCTGTCCTGTCTTAGGCGTCTCACAGTACGGACAGCGCTGTCTAAGGCGTTTCACAGTACGGACATTGCAATTTATTGCCCTGGTCACATCTGCAGATCTGCAAATCTTCAGGCCCTGGTCACATTTGCTATACTCATGCCTCCTTGCAGCATGCCTAAGGCACGTTCACGCAGATGAGCAGGGACCTTTCTTTAGGTGTTTTTTAGAGTCAGTAGAAAGGCCTACTTAGTGTCCTAAGTTTTCAAAACTGTGACCTTATTGTCCTGCCGTCTGTAAGCTGTTAGTGTCTTAACGACCGTTCCACAGGTGCATGTTCATTAATTGTTTATGGTTCTTTGAACAAGCATGGGAAACGGTGTATAAACCCTTTACAAATTAAGATATGTGAAGTTATTTGGATTTTTATGAATTATCTAAAGTCAGGGTTTCTTTTTTAGCTGAGTTTGTCATTTCAAATTATTTATACTTTTACTTTTGATATTTTAGTATGTTTAAGCAATTACAATTATTTTTGATACTTAAGTATATTTAAATCAAATACTTTTGGACTTTTGCCAAAGTAGTATTTTACTGGGTGACTTTCATTTTAACTCATTTTCTATTAAGGTATCTTTACTTTTACTTAAGTATGACAGTTTGGTTACTTCCACCACTGCTGATAATAGCACAAGTCTTGCTACCAAAAAGTGTCATTGTGAATTATAACTATTTATACAATGTATGGGTTTAATACTGAATGCTGATTGGTTAAAACTGCATTCCAGCCAGTGTCTATTCCACAAGTTACCACGGGCTAAATCTATGACGTTAAAATGTCTATTTGCTCTGTCCCACAGTCTCATTAGCCCAGCCAGGCACTTTATGAACTTGATCTCCACTATAAAAGCATCTTGACATTATCTCACATTTCATTTAGACTAACATTTTGTTTTCAACAGCGGATATTTGTATAAACTTTGCTGTCTGTCTCTTCGACATTTGCAACATTATTTCAATATTCAAATCCAATCTCCAGCTGTCCCATAGTAATGAACGGGACGAGACAGACAGGTAGACAGCATTTCTCAGCCAGTCAAAATCATGAATCAGCTGGCATAATTTTTATGGATATATACAAAGAAATGTCAATTGGAAAAATTAAAACGATCAAAGTGCATTACTAAGTTTGCAGCCTTTTCAGCTTCAATTTGAAATTATTGTGTAAGCTGTTGTTGGCTAGGACCTCTCAACAACAGTCTCCTGAAGAGTGGGCACATGTTCTATGCCAGGCGAAATTGTGCCTCATTAGCTCATTGTTATGGATGTATCCAAATAAATGTAACAGCTTAAAAACAGCTTAAATAAATGCAAATGTGTCTACTTTGCTGTTATTCTGGCTGCACTTTTTGACGTGACTGTAAGTTAGCCGTAGTTGGCTAGCTAGCTAGCAAGAGATTAGAACGTTGCCTGCCAGTATGGCAATGTAACATTTAGAACAAACGACTGGGTTGCGTCCATAGATACAGAACAGACTGAACAACTGGGTCGCGTCTACTAGCAACCGAACCAATAGTGTCACACCCTGACCGGTTTCACCTGTTCTTGTTATTGTCTCCACCCCCTCCAGGTGTCACTTGTTTTCCCCAGTGTATTTATCCCTGTGTTTCCTGTCTCTCTGTACCAGTTCATCTTTTATGTTTTCAAGTGAACCAGCGTGTTTTTCATGTGCTCCTGTTTTCTATTCTCTTTTTCTAGTCTTCCCGGTTTTGACCCTTGCCTGTTTTTTCTGGACTCCGTACCCACCTGCCTGACCTTTCTGCCTGCCCTGACATCGAGCCTGTCTGCCACTCTGTACCTCTTGGACTCAGTACTGGTTTTAGTACCTTTTTCCTGTCCCTGACCATTCACTTGCCTAATCCATTTGGATTGTAAATAAACAACAAATACTCTAACCATCTGTCTCCTGTGTTTTCTTTCTCAGTGCTCTCCTATTTTTGAGCTACAGCCATCTTCGTTTCCTTCAGACCAATCTAAGATAGAGTACGTTATTACGCTAATGTCGGGAAGGGTGCTCTCCTGGGCTACGGCAGTTTGGGAGCAACAATCCTCCATTTGTTGTCATATGGAGGATTTCATGGCAGAAGTGAGGAAGGTATTCGATTCTCCAGTATCCGGGAGAGAGGCAGCCAGTAAACTTCTTGAATTATGTCAAAACTCCCATAGTATGGCAGACTACGCGGTTGATTTTTGCACGTTGGCCGCCGAGAGTGCCTGGAAACCGGAGTCTCTATTCAATACTTTTCTTCACAGATTTTCTGAGGTGGTAAAGATGAGCTAGCTGCTTGGGAACTACCAGTGGACCTCGACTCCCTCATCGCCCTCACCATGAGAATTGATGGATGCCTAAGGGAACGCAGGAGTGAGAGCAGGTCTGGTCTCGGGCACACTCGTTAATCAACAGTGGCTCGCTCACCTCCGAGGGAACCCAGAAGTCCCCGAGGATGGTTTTTCCAAGAGGATCCGAAGCCACCAGAGCTCCCTTGAGAATCAACGACGATGGGTTTTGACCTTTTGCCTGTACACGACCATTCTCTTGCCTACTGCTTTTGGATTGTATATAAACAACAAAGACTCTAACCAAGGGCCTTGTGCCCTTATAAATAGAATGAACCTGCAGTCGGCTTGTAAGCAACCCTAGATTTGTGTCGGGACTATAACTTGTGGAAGGTTGATTGTATCAATTAATTCATCAAAATAACATTTATGAAAATATGTCAATCATTGTTTGAATATGTTGGTAACTCGAATGAAAGTCACTTAATTGCAATTGCATAAAACAACATGGCTGTCAATGGCAGCCTAAAGTGGTTGGTTTTCAAAATGCTACTTTAACAGCTCTTTAACAGTTTAAGCTACAGACACTAAACTGTAAAAAGGTCTACAGTTACAGAACGTGTTAATCAACAATATAATTATTTAAATATACATATTTGCATAACTTCTCCGATTTTATGAATATAGCGGAGGGCAGAACAATGACATTTACCAGCTAATTTGGATCCCCATTGACTGCCGCAGAAGCGGCAAGTACTCTTTCTGGGGTCCCCCAAAAAATACAAAACATGGCAAGTAACAAAACAATAATACACTAATAGACACGGACACATTTAAAATACAATGATATTTATTTATTATATTGAACCTTTATTTAACCAGGTAGGCTAGTTGAAAACAAGTTCTCATTTGCAACTGCTGGCCAAGATAAAGCAAAGCAGATCGACACAAACAACAACAGAGTTACACATGGAATAAACAAACAATCAATAATACAGTAGAATAATCTATATACAGCATGTGCAAATGAGGTAGGATAAGAGAGGTAAGGCAATAAATAGGCCATGGTGGTGAAGTAATTACAATATAGCAATTAAACACTGGAATGGTAGGATGTGTATAAGATGAATGTGCAAGTTGAGATACTGGGGTGCAAAGGAGCAAGATAAGTAAACACAGTATGGGGATGACATAGATTGTATGGGCTATTTACAGATCAGCTATGTGCAGTGATCTGTGAGCTGCTCTGACAGCTGATGCTTAAAGCTAGTGAGGGAGGTAAGAGTCTCCAGCTTCAGAGATTTTTGCAGTTTGTTCCAGTCATTGGCAGTAGAGAACTGGAAGGAGAGGCAGCCAAAGGAAGAATTGGCTTTGGGGGTGACCAGTGAGAAATACCTGCTGGAGCGTGTGCTACGGGTGGGTGATGCTATGGTGACCAGTGAGCTGAGATAAGGCGGGGCTTTACCTAGCAGAGACTTGTAGATAACCTGTAGCCAGTGGGTTTGGAGACGAGTATGATGCGAGGGCCAGCCAACGAGATCATACAGGTCGCAGTGGTGGGTAGTATATGGGGCTTTTGTGACAAAATGGATGGCACTGTGATAGATTGCATCCAGTTTGTTGAATAGAGTGATGGAGGCTATTTTGTAAACGACATCGCCGAAGTCGAGGATCAGTAGGATGGTCATATACAAATAGTAAAAACAAAAATAATACAAGCAATGCGACAACAAAGATTGTGTGTGTGTCTTTGTGTGTGTCCCCTCACAGTCCACGCCATTCCATGAGATGTTGTTAACTAAAAACAATGAAGTTAGTCCTGGATGCTGATTGGACGAGCAGTATTCCAAGCCGTGCTATATTGACCGTAACAGGCACACTATGCCTTCTAACAATTCCATCTGAATTATCACTGCGACTTCACAAGAATATCATCATGGGGCGGCAGGGTAGCCTAGTGATTAGAGCGTTGAACTTGTAACCGAAAGGTTGCAAGTTTGAATCCCAGAGCTGACAAGGTACAAATCTCCCGGTCTGCCCCTGAACAGGCAGTTAATCCACTGTTCCTAGGCCATCATTGAAAATAAAAATGTGTTCTTAACTGACTTGCCTAGTTAAATAAAAAAATGTTCTTGTTGCTGTCCAAATCACCTGTGACTGTATAAATGAAACAGCACTGCCTCCCGTTGGCCGGCCAAACGGTCCTATCTGGCCGGCGGAACGGTGGTATCTGGCTGTAAAACTGGTCTCGTCTATCTGGCTGGGCGACTGGTCCTTTCAGGCCAGCTGACTGGTATGGTCAAATGGTCATATCTGGCCGACCCATCTGGCAGGGCCGACTGGTCCCACATTGCCGGCCGGGTGACCCTATCTGGCTGGTCGACTGGTCCGGCCCAGTGGTGCATACTTTCTTGAAATAAACCTTAAGAAAATAAAAGAGATGGAAATTGATTTCAGAATGAGCAAAGCCACACTAAGCCCTATGAAGATCAATGGGGAATCAGTCGATAGAGTGACCACATACAGTGCATTCAGACCCCTTGACTTTTTCCACATTTTGTTGCGTTACAGCCTTATTATAAAATAGGTTAAATGGGGTTTTCCTCATCAATCTACACACAATACCCCTTAATGACAAACCAAAAACAGGTTATACATTTATATAAACAAAAAACAATATTCAGGCCCTTTACTCAGTTCTTTGTTGAAGCACCTTTGGTAGCGATTACAGCTTCGAGTCTTTTTGGGTATGACGTTACAAGCTTGGCACACCTGTATTTGGGAAGTTTCTCCCATTCGTCTCAAGCTCTGTCGGGTTGGATGGAGAATGTCGCTGCACAATTGTTTTCAGGTCTCTCCAGAGATGTTCGACCCGGTTCAAATCCGGGCTCCAGCTGGGCCCCTCAAGGACATTCAGAGACTTGTTCCGAAGCTACTCCTGCGTTGTCTAGGCTGTGTGCTTAGGGTCGTTGTCCTATTGGAAGGTAAACCGTTGCGCCAGTCTGAGGTCCTGAGTACTCTGGAGCAGTTTTTCATCAAGGATCTCTCTGTACTTTGCTCAGTTCATCTTTCCCCTCGATCCTGACTAGTCTACCAGTCCCTGCCACTGAAAAACATCCTCACAACATTAAGGTGCCACAACATAATCATACCAGCACCATGCTTCACCGTAGGGCTGGTGCCAGGTTTGACGCTTGGCATTCAAGCAAAATAATGTTCATATCAGAGGATCTTGTTTCTTGTGGTCTGAGTCCTTTGGGTGCCTTTTTGCCAACTCCAAGCGGGCTGTCATTAGCCTTTTACTGAGGAGTGGCTTCCGTCTGGCCACTCTACCATGAAGGTCTGATTGGTGGAGTGCTGCAGAGATGATTGTCCTTCTGGAAGGTTCTCACATCTCAACAAAGGAACTCTGGAACTATTTCAGACCATCGGGTTATTGGTCACCTCCCTGACCAAGGCTATTCTCCCCTGATTGCTCAGTTTGGCCGGGCGGCCAGCTCTAGGAAGAGTCTGGTGGTTCCAAACTTCTTCTATTTAAGAATGTTGGAGGCCACTGTGTTCTTGGGGACTTTCAATGCTACAGAAATGTGTTGGTACCCTTTCCCAGATCTGTGACTCAACATAATCCTGTCTCTGAACTCTACAGACAATCCCTTCGTGCTCATGGCTTGGTTTATGCTCTGCAATGCATGGTCAACTGTGGGAACTTTTATTTAGACAGGCGTGTGCCTTTCTAAATCATGCCCAATCAATTGAGTTTACCACATGTGGACTTCAAACAAGTTGTAGAAACATCTAAATGATGATCCATGGAAACAGGAGGAATCGGAGCTCAACTTCGAGTCGCATTGCGAAGGGTCTGAATACTTATGTAAATAAGGTATTCATGTTTTTATTTTTTATAAATTATCGAACATTTCTAATAACCTGTTTTTGCTTTGTCGTTATGGGGTATTGTGTGTAGATTGATGAAGGAATGAAAAATAATTGTATCAATTTCAGAATTAGGCTGTAACATAACAAAATGTGGTAAAAGTCAAGGGGTCTGAATACACTCGGAATGCACTCTATAAACAAAGAAATATTAATAGAAAACAGGTCAAACGAGTCCAGCTAGTTTGCAGTTTTACAGCTTCAGTTCAAAATGAGTGTTAGCTGTGTTGTTGGCTAGCTCTCGAATAACAGTGTCCTAACGAGAGAACACATGTTCTATGCCAGGTTAAATCACGCCTCATGAGCTCATTGTTATGGATATATACTAGAAAACAAATGCAAATGCTGCTACTTTGTTGTTATTCTGGCTGCACTGTCTGACGCAACTGTAAGTTTGCCAAAGTTGGCTAGGTAGCAAGCATGGGATGGGAACTTTGCCAGCCAGTATGGCAATAGAACATTTAGAACATTTAGATACAGAATAAAAAGACTGAACGACTGGGTCGTGTCTCTGCTAACCGAACCAATAGAACCAATGACCAGCTGGCTTGGGTAGCAACCCTAGATTTGTGTTGGGACTATATCTCGTGGAAGGATGGAATAGAATAAATAAATTCAGCAATATGTCAATCATTATTTGAACATGTTGGTAACCCGTTGTATAAAAGTGATAATGCCCTCGAAGCTGGTGTTTGGAGGATATAGTGGCACGGTTTGCCGGCTATCGACTTCGTCTCGGGCCTAACAACACCCGTGGCAATATATCCTCCAAACACCAGCTACTCGAGCATTATCACTTAAATAGGGATAGATAAGGTAAAGGCGCCAGCTTGCTCTATATTCACTTGGGAGGTAGATGGGATGGCATGCACATGCAGATGTGATCCCTTTTAGGCAATAAGCCTCCAGACTTTGATAAACACACACAGAGAGACACACACACATGCACACACACATTTAAACAGAGATTGATTTGACAAAAGAGATTACACGCAAACCTCCTATCTAAGGCGGCATTGTCGCCTCCGGGATGGGATCCTAAGAGCTTCACATCTTATTAACTGGATCACAACAAACACATCTGAACACTTCTGGAAATGCTTCCTGTGTCTAAGGCGTTGATTCAAAGTGGAGAAGATATGGGGTCTGGGGGCAAGAGATGGTCTGAGGAGAAGAGAGAAGGGGAAAGATAGGGGAAGACAGGTGAAGAAGGGAGATGATCGGGTAATATGTGGGAGAGCGACATGCAGACGCGATTCCTACAGGTGATAATCTTCCTATAGTTTGACAGGAGAGATGACAACCAAAGCTCCTGTCTTGTCACTTCACATTGGGAAAGGTGGGTTTAGTGCCTCCAGAGCAGGGATGGTGCATGATGGGATACAGAGAGATTCAAAAAGCATTATTACCCACAATCTATAATAACTGGGATCTGACATGGTGGAGCTTAGAGTCTGGAATTGCAAATGAGGAGAAGCCTTCTGCATCAAATATGTCTGAGTATAGGGGTGAGGACAGAAGGGTTTGGAAGAAAGGTAGTAAAAAGGGAAGGAAGACAGAAGAGAGAGAAGCAGAGACAGACAAAGAGAGAGCACAAGAGGGAGAGTGAGAGGCTGACAGTGGGAGTATAAACTCAGCAACAACGTTGACATTCTCTGTGGATGCAGTAAGTATTAGTTCTGCAAGTACTGACAAGGCACTGGCCTATCTCCCCAAATGTGCAAAGGCAGATGTATACCATATCAGTCCTTCTTTCATCCTCATATTTTATTTATTCAACTCTTTATCTACCATTGTATTTTATGTCATTTCTCGGTGCAATAATACCCTAAACCCATTTGAAGTAATAGCTGGCTGTGATCCGCTCCAGCGCACTGATATGCTTCTCCAGCTACCCTGATCTCTCTGTGGTCACACTGTAAATCAGAAAGCTTTGTTATCTCCTAATAGGAAGTAGATCTAATAGGGATAGGTAATAATAGTGTCATGAATCTCAACATTCTAACAGGAAGTGGCCTAGTTCTGGTGGTGGTTTTACTGGGAGTCAGAGGGAATAGTTCTGAGCCAACGGAACAGAAGCTTGGGCTCCCAATGTCTCTCTGACTGTGTCTACATCTACAGTTTAGAAAACAC
This sequence comes from Oncorhynchus keta, assembly GCF_023373465.1. NCBI lineage: Eukaryota > Metazoa > Chordata > Actinopteri > Salmoniformes > Salmonidae > Oncorhynchus > Oncorhynchus keta. The sequence goes on along the minus strand of NC_068447.1, from coordinate 18,314,996 downwards.
TCTTATCCAGAGCAACTTACAGGAGCAGTTAGGGTTACTGTGCCTTGCTCAAGGGCACATTTTTTCACCTAGTCGGTTCAGGGACTGTTAGTTACTGACCCAACACTCTTAACCGCTAGACTACCTGCCGTCTAAAATGGTACTCTGTTCCCTACATACTGTAGTGCACTACTTTTGACCAGAGGATTAGGGTTACGTATAGGCGACCTAGTGAAAAGTAATGCACTACACGAGGGATAGGAATAGGATGCTATTTCAGATGCAGCCTCACCTCAGTCTTTTCTATGACATCATCTTTGCCCTGTCCTTCTTTATTTCCTCCCAGCCGGTGAACCGGGACGTGTCCTGTCACATTCAACCCAATACATCATCCCATAAGGAGTTTTCATCATGTTTTACTTCTAAGAGCTTTGATTCGATAGCAGCCAGTATTTCACCTCTGAGTTAGAGGGAGATGTATGAAGCGGTTTAGGGTGTTGGCAAATAGATTATGTGCCCTGTCATCTGATCTTTTAGGAGAGCAGACAGTGACATGGGACGTCAGTGTCACTTCTCTACCTCCAATGCTGGGTTGCTGGGCCTCTTTGTTGTATTGTGATGTTAGTGAAAAAGGACTATAAGAGACATGGTTAAGGGGTGTCAGTGGAAGAGAGAAACCATACTGTTAGTACTATGAGTGTACAGTAAGCCTATTTATTTGATCAGAAACATACTACAAAAACGTATATCAAATGTTCCACTTTATAAGTTGGGTAAAACTGGGTAAAACAGGACTGTATTAGTGAGGGTATACAGTATGGGAACAAACAAGGTTATGTGGCACTGGGTAAAACAGGACTGTATTAGTGAGGGTATACAGTATGGGAACAAACAAGGTTATGTGGCACTGGGTACAACAGGACTGTATTAGTGAGGGTATACAGTATGGGAACAAACAAGGTTAAGTGGCACTGGGTACAACAGGACTGTATTAGTGAGGGTATACAGTATGGGAACAAACAAGGTTATGTGGCACTGGGTACAACAGGACTGTATTAGTGAGGGTATACAGTATGGGAACAAACAAGGTTATGTGGCACTGGGTAAAACAGGACTGTATTAGTGAGGGTATACAGTATGGGAACAAACAAGGTTATGTGGCACTGGGTAAAACAGGACTGTATTAGTGAGGGTATACAGTATGGGAACAAACAAGGTTGTGTGGCACTGGGTACAACAGGACTGTATTAGTGAGGGTATACAGTATGGGTACAAACAAGGTTATGTGGCACTGGGTACAACAGGACTGTATTAGTGAGGGTATACAGTATGGGAACAAACAAGGTTGTGTGGCACTGGGTACAACAGGACTGTATTAGTGAGGGTATACAGTATGGGTACAAACAAGGTTGTGTGGCACTGGGTACAACAGGACTGTATTAGTGAGGGTATACAGTATGGGTACAAACAAGGTTATGTGGCACTGGGTACAACAGGACTGTATTAGTGAGGGTATACAGTATGGGAACAAACAAGGTTAAGTGGCACTGGGTACAACAGGACTGTATTAGTGAGGGTATACAGTATGGGAACAAACAAGGTTAAGTGGCACTGGGTACAACAGGACTGTATTAGTGAGGGTATACAGTATGGGTACAAACAAGGTTGTGTGGCACTGGGTACAACAGGACTGTATTAGTGAGGGTATATAGTATGGGTACAAACAAGGTTGTGTGGCACTGGGTACAACAGGACTGTATTAGTGAGGGTATACAGTATGGGTACAAACAAGGTTGTGTGGCACTGGGTACAACAGGACTGTATTAGTGAGGGTATACAGTATGGGAACAAACAAGGTTAAGTGGCACTGGGTAAAACAGGACTGTATTAGTGAGGGTATACAGTATGGGAACAAACAAGGTTGTGGCACTGGGTAAAACAGGACTGTATTAGTGAGGGTATACAGTATGGGTACAAACAAGGTTGTGTGGCACTGGGTACAACAGGACTGTATTAGTGAGGGTATACAGTATGGGAACAAACAAGGTTAAGTGGCACTGGGTAAAACAGGACTGTATTAGTGAGGGTATACAGTATGGGAACAAACAAGGTTGTGGCACTGGGTAAAACAGGACTGTATTAGTGAGGGTATACAGTATGGGAACAAACAAGGTTAAGTGGCACTGCGTACAACAGGACTGTATTAGTGAGGGTATACAGTATGGGTACAAACAAGGTTGTGTGGCACTGGGTACAACAGGACTGTATTAGTGAGGGTATATAGTATGGGTACAAACAAGGTTGTGTGGCACTGGGTACAACAGGACTGTATTAGTGAGGGTATACAGTATGGGTACAAACAAGGTTGTGTGGCACTGGGTACAACAGGACTGTATTAGTGAGGGTATACAGTATGGGAACAAACAAGGTTAAGTGGCACTGGGTAAAACAGGACTGTATTAGTGAGGGTATACAGTATGGGAACAAACAAGGTTGTGGCACTGGGTAAACAGGACTGTATTAGTGAGGGTATACAGTATGGGAACAAACAAGGTTGTGGGCACTGGGTAAAACAGGACTGTATTAGTGAGGGTATACAGTATGGGAACAAACAAGGTTAAGTGGCACTGGGTAAAACAGGACTGTATTAGTGAGGGTATACAGTATGGGAACAAACAAGGTTGTGGCACTGGGTAAAACAGGACTGTATTAGTGAGGGTATACAGTATGGGTACAAACAAGGTTGTGGCACTGGGTAAACAGGACTGTATTAGTGAGGGTATACAGTATGGGTACAAACAAGGTTGTGGCACTGGGTAAAACAGGACTGTATTAGTGAGGGTATACAGTATGGGTACAAACAAGGTTATGTGGCACTGGGTAAAACAGGACTGTATTAGTGAGGGTATACAGTATGGGAACAAACAAGGTTAAGTGGCACTGGGTAAAACAGGACTGTATTAGTGAGGGTATACAGTATGGGAACAAACAAGGTTAAGTGGCACTGGGTAAAACAGGACTGTATTAGTGAGGGTATACAGTATGGGAACAAACAAGGTTGTGGCACTGGGTAAAACAGGACTGTATTAGTGAGGGTATACAGTATGGGTACAAACAAGGTTGTGGCACTGGGTAAAACAGGACTGTATTAGTGAGGGTATACAGTATGGGAACAAACAAGGTTGTGTGGCACTGGGTACAACAGGACTGTATTAGTGAGGGTATACAGTATGGGAACAAACAAGGTTATGTGGCACTGGGTAAAACAGGACTGTATTAGTGAGGGTATACAGTATGGGAACAAACAAGGTTGTGGCACTGGGTAAAACAGGACTGTATTAGTGAGGGTATACAGTATGGGTACAAACAAGGTTATGTGGCACTGGGTAAAACAGGACTGTATTAGTGAGGGTATACAGTATGGGAACAAACAAGGTTGTGGCACTGGGTAAAACAGGACTGTATTAGTGAGGGTATACAGTATGGGAACAAACAAGGTTATGTGGCACTGGGTACAACAGGACTGTATTAGTGAGGGTATACAGTATGGGAACAAACAAGGTTGTGGCACTGGGTAAAACAGGACTGTATTAGTGAGGGTATACAGTATGGGTACAAACAAGGTTGTGGCACTGGGTAAAACAGGACTGTATTAGTGAGGGTATACAGTATGGGAACAAACAAGGTTGTGGCACTGGGTAAAACAGGACTGTATTAGTGAGGGTATACAGTATGGGAACAAACAAGGTTGTGGCACTGGGTAAAACAGGACTGTATTAGTGAGGGTATACAGTATGGGAACAAACAAGGTTGTGTGGCACTGGGTACAACAGGACTGTATTAGTGAGGGTATACAGTATGGGAACAAACAAGGTTATGTGGCACTGGGTAAAACAGGACTGTATTAGTGAGGGTATACAGTATGGGAACAAACAAGGTTGTGGCACTGGGTAAAACAGGACTGTATTAGTGAGGGTATACAGTATGGGTACAAACAAGGTTGTGTGGCACTGGGTACAACAGGACTGTATTAGTGAGGGTATACAGTATGGGAACAAACAAGGTTGTGGCACTGGGTAAAACAGGACTGTATTAGTGAGGGTATACAGTATGGGTACAAACAAGGTTATGTGGCACTGGGTACAACAGGACTGTATTAGTGAGGGTATACAGTATGGGATCAAACAAGGTTGTGGCACTGGGTAAAACAGGACTGCATTAGTGAGGGTATACAGTATGGGAACAAACAAGGTTGTGGCACTGGGTAAAACAGGACTGTATTAGTGAGGGTATACAGTATGGGAACAAACAAGGTTGTGGCACTGGGTACAACAGGACTGTATTAGTGAGGGTATACAGTATGGGAACAAACAAGGTTGTGGCACTGGGTAAAACAGGACTGTATTAGTGAGGGTATACAGTATGGGAACAAACAAGGTTGTGGCACTGGGGAACAAACAAGGTTAACTGGGTAAAACAGGACTGTATTAGTGAGGGTATACAGTATGGGAACAAACAAGGTTGTGGCACTGGGTAAAACAGGACTGTATTAGTGAGGGTATACAGTATGGGTACAAACAAGGTTATGTGGCACTGGGTAAAACAGGACTGTATTAGTGAGGGTATACAGTATGGGAACAAACAAGGTTGTGGCACTGGGTAAAACAGGACTGTATTAGTGAGGGTATACAGTATGGGAACAAACAAGGTTATGTGGCACTGGGTACAACAGGACTGTATTAGTGAGGGTATACAGTATGGGAACAAACAAGGTTGTGGCACTGGGTAAAACAGGACTGTATTAGTGAGGGTATACAGTATGGGAACAAACAAGGTTGTGGCACTGGGTAAAACAGGACTGTATTAGTGAGGGTATACAGTATGTGAGGGTATACAGTATGGGAACAAACAAGGTTGTGTGGCACTGGGTACAACAGGACTGTATTAGTGAGGGTATACAGTATGGGAACAAACAAGGTTATGTGGCACTGGGTAAAACAGGACTGTATTAGTGAGGGTATACAGTATGGGAACAAACAAGGTTGTGGCACTGGGTAAAACAGGACTGTATTAGTGAGGGTATACAGTATGGGTACAAACAAGGTTATGTGGCACTGGGTACAACAGGACTGTATTAGTGAGGGTATACAGTATGGGAACAAACAAGGTTGTGGCACTGGGTAAAACAGGACTGTATTAGTGAGGGTATACAGTATGGGTACAAACAAATGTGGCACTGGGTAGGACTGTATTAGTGAGGGTATACAGTATGGGAACAAACAAGGTTGTGGCACTGGGTAAAACAGGACTGTATTAGTGAGGGTATACAGTATGGGTACAAACAAGGTTATGGCACTGGGTAAAACAGGACTGTATTAGTGAGGGTATACAGTATGGGAACAAACAAGGTTGTGGCACTGGGTAAAACAGGACTGTATTAGTGAGGGTATACAGTATGGGAACAAACAAGGTTGTGGCACTGGGTAAAACAGGACTGTATTAGTGAGGGTATACAGTATGGGAACAAACAAGGTTGTGGCACTGGGTAAAACAGGACTGTATTAGTGAGGGTATACAGTATGGGAACAAACAAGGTTGTGGCACTGGGTAAACAGGACTGTATTAGTGAGGGTATACAGTATGGGTACAAACAAGGTTATGTGGCACTGGGTAAACAGGACTGTATTAGTGAGGGTATACAGTATGGGAACAAACAAGGTTGTGGCACTGGGTAAAACAGGACTGTATTAGTGAGGGTATACAGTATGGGTACAAACAAGGTTATGTGGCACTGGGTAAAACAGGACTGTATTAGTGAGGGTATACAGTATGGGAACAAACAAGGTTGTGGCACTGGGTAAAACAGGACTGTATTAGTGAGGGTATACAGTATGGGTACAAACAAGGTTATGTGGCACTGGGTACAACAGGACTGTATTAGTGAGGGTATACAGTATGGGAACAAACAAGGTTGTGGCACTGGGTAAAACAGGACTGTATTAGTGAGGGTATACAGTATGGGAACAAACAAGGTTGTGGCACTGGGTAGTGAGGGTATACAGTATGGGAACAAACAAGGTTAAGTGGCACTGGGTAAACAGGACTGTATTAGTGAGGGTATACAGTATGGGAACAAACAAGGTTGTGGCACTGGGTAAAACAGGACTGTATTAGTGAGGGTATACAGTATGGGAACAAACAAGGTTGTGGCACTGGGTAAAACAGGACTGTATTAGTGAGGGTATACAGTATGGGAACAAACAAGGTTGTGGCACTGGGTAAAACAGGACTGTATTAGTGAGGGTATACAGTATGGGAACAAACAAGGTTGTGTGGCACTGGGTAAAACAGGACTGTATTAGTGAGGGTATACAGTATGGGTACAAACAAGGTTGTGGCACTGGGTAAACAGGACTGTATTAGTGAGGGTATACAGTATGGGAACAAACAAGGTTGTGTGGCACTGGGTACAACAGGACTGTATTAGTGAGGGTATACAGTATGGGAACAAACAAGGTTATGTGGCACTGGGTAAAACAGGACTGTATTAGTGAGGGTATACAGTATGGGAACAAACAAGGTTATGTGGCACTGGGTAAAACAGGACTGTATTAGTGAGGGTATACAGTATGGGAACAAACAAGGTTATGTGGCACTGGGTAAAACAGGACTGTATTAGTGAGGGTATACAGTATGGGAACAAACAAGGTTAAGTGGCACTGGGTACAACAGGACTGTATTAGTGAGGGTATACAGTATGGGAACAAACAAGGTTGTGGCACTGGGTAAAACAGGACTGTATTAGTGAGGGTATACAGTATGGGAACAAACAAGGTTGTGGCACTGGGTAAAACAGGACTGGTGAGGGTATACAGTATGGGTACAAACAAGGTTATGTGGCACTGGGTATGTATTAGTGAGGGTATACAGTATGGGAACAAACAAGGTTGTGGCACTGGGTAAAACAGGACTGTATTAGTGAGGGTATACAGTATGGGTACAAACAAGGTTGTGGCACTGGGTAAAACAGGACTGTATTAGTGAGGGTATACAGTATGGGAACAAACAAGGTTGTGGCACTGGGTACAACAGGACTGTATTAGTGAGGGTATACAGTATGGGAACAAACAAGGTTGTGGCACTGGGTAAAACAGGACTGTATTAGTGAGGGTATACAGTATGGGAACAAACAAGGTTGTGTGGCACTGGGTACAACAGGACTGTATTAGTGAGGGTATACAGTATGGGAACAAACAAGGTTATGTGGCACTGGGTAAAACAGGACTGTATTAGTGAGGGTATACAGTATGGGAACAAACAAGGTTGTGGCACTGGGTAAAACAGGACTGTATTAGTGAGGGTATACAGTATGGGTACAAACAAGGTTATGTGGCACTGGGTACAACAGGACTGTATTAGTGAGGGTATACAGTATGGGAACAAACAAGGTTGTGGCACTGGGTAAAACAGGACTGTATTAGTGAGGGTATACAGTATGGGTACAAACAAGGTTATGTGGCACTGGGTACAACAGGACTGTATTAGTGAGGGTATACAGTATGGGAACAAACAAGGTTGTGGCACTGGGTAAAACAGGACTGTATTAGTGAGGGTATACAGTATGGGTACAAACAAGGTTGTGGCACTGGGTAAAACAGGACTGTATTAGTGAGGGTATACAGTATGGGAACAAACAAGGTTGTGGCACTGGGTAAAACAGGACTGTATTAGTGAGGGTATACAGTATGGGAACAAACAAGGTTGTGGCACTGGGTACAACAGGACTGTATTAGTGAGGGTATACAGTATGGGAACAAACAAGGTTGTGGCACTGGGTAAAACAGGACTGTATTAGTGAGGGTATACAGTATGGGAACAAACAAGGTTGTGGCACTGGGTAAAACAGGACTGTATTAGTGAGGGTATACAGTATGGGAACAAACAAGGTTATGTGGCACTGGGTACAACAGGACTGTATTAGTGAGGGTATACAGTATGGGAACAAACAAGGTTGTGGCACTGGGTAAAACAGGACTGTATTAGTGAGGGTATACAGTATGGGTACAAACAAGGTTATGTGGCACTGGGTACAACATGACTGTATTAGTGAGGGTATACAGTATGGGAACAAACAAGGTTGTGGCACTGGGTAAAACAGGACTGTATTAGTGAGGGTATACAGTATGGGTACAAACAAGGTTATGTGGCACTGGGTACAACAGGACTGTATTAGTGAGGGTATACAGTATGGGAACAAACAAGGTTGTGGCACTGGGTAAAACAGGACTGTATTAGTGAGGGTATACAGTATGGGAACAAACAAGGTTGTGGCACTGGGTACAACAGGACTGTATTAGTGAGGGTATACAGTATGGGAACAAACAAGGTTAAGTGGCACTGGGTACAACAGGACTGTATTAGTGAGGGTATACAGTATGGGAACAAACAAGGTTGTGGCACTGGGTAAAACAGGACTGTATTAGTGAGGGTATACAGTATGGGAACAAACAAGGTTATGTGGCACTGGGTACAACAGGACTGTATTAGTGAGGGTATACAGTATGGGAACAAACAAGGTTATGTGGCACTGGGTAAAACAGGACTGTATTAGTGAGGGTATACAGTATGGGAACAAACAAGGTTGTGGCACTGGGTAAAACAGGACTGTATTAGTGAGGGTATACAGTATGGGTACAAACAAGGTTATGTGGCACTGGGTACAACAGGACTGTATTAGTGAGGGTATACAGTATGGGAACAAACAAGGTTGTGTGGCACTGGGTAAAACAGGACTGTATTAGTGAGGGTATACAGTATGGGTACAAACAAGGTTGTGTGGCACTGGGTACAACAGGACTGTATTAGTGAGGGTATACAGTATGGGTACAAACAAGGTTATGTGGCACTGGGTACAACAGGACTGTATTAGTGAGGGTATACAGTATGGGAACAAACAAGGTTGTGGCACTGGGTATTAAGGGTATACAGTATGAACAAACAAGGTGTGGCACTTAAAACAGGACTGTATTAGTGAGGGTATACAGTATGGGAACAAACAAGGTTATGTGGCACTGGGTACAACAGGACTGTATTAGTGAGGGTATACAGTATGGGAACAAACAAGGTTATGTGGCACTGGGTAAAACAGGACTGTATTAGTGAGGGTATACAGTATGGGAACAAACAAGGTTATGTGGCACTGGGTAAAACAGGACTGTATTAGTGAGGGTATACAGTATGGGAACAAACAAGGTTATGGCACTGGGTAAAACAGGACTGTATTAGTGAGGGTATACAGTATGGGAACAAACAAGGTTGTGGCACTGGGTACAACAGGACTGTATTAGTGAGGGTATACAGTATGGGTACAAACAAGGTTATGTGGCACTGGTTACAACAGGACTGTATTAGTGAGGGTATACAGTATGGGAACAAACAAGGTTGTGTGGCACTGGGTACAACAGGACTGTATTAGTGAGGGTATACAGTATGGGAACAAACAAGGTTATGTGGCACTGGGTACAACAGGACTGTATTAGTGAGGGTATACAGTATGGGAACAAACAAGGTTATGTGGCACTGGGTAAAACAGGACTGTATTAGTGAGGGTATACAGTATGGGAACAAACAAGGTTATGTGGCACTGGGTACAACAGGACTGTATTAGTGAGGGTATACAGTATGGGAACAAACAAGGTTAAGTGGCACTGTTGTATTAGTGAGGGTATACAGTATGGGTACAAACAAGGTTGTGTGGCACTGGGTACAACAGGACTGTATTAGTGAGGGTATACAGTATGGGAACAAACAAGGTTGTGTGGCACTGGGTACAACAGGACTGTATTAGTGAGGGTATACAGTATGGGTACAAACAAGGTTGTGTGGCACTGGGTACAACAGGACTGTATTAGTGAGGGTATACAGTATGGGAACAAACAAGGTTGTGTGGCACTGGGTACAACAGGACTGTATTAGTGAGGGTATACAGTATGGGAACAAACAAGGTTGTGGCACTGGGTACAAAGGACTGTATTAGTGAGGGTATACAGTATGGGAACAAACAAGGTTATGTGGCACTGGGTAAAACAGGACTGTATTAGTGAGGGTATACAGTATGGGAACAAACAAGGTTAAGTGGCACTGGGTAAAACAGGACTGTATTAGTGAGGGTATACAGTATGGGAACAAACAAGGTTAAGTGGCACTGGGTAAAACAGGACTGTATTAGTGAGGGTATACAGTATGGGAACAAACAAGGTTGTGGCACTGGGTAAAACAGGACTGTATTAGTGAGGGTATACAGTATGGGAACAAACAAGGTTATGTGGCACTGGGTAAAACAGGACTGTATTAGTGAGGGTATACAGTATGGGAACAAACAAGGTTATGTGGCACTGGGTAAAACAGGACTGTATTAGTGAGGGTATACAGTATGGGAACAAACAAGGTTAAGTGGCACTGGGTAAAACAGGACTGTATTAGTGAGGGTATACAGTATGGGAACAAACAAGGTTGTGGCACTGGGTAAAACAGGACTGTATTAGTGAGGGTATACAGTATGGGAACAAACAAGGTTATGTGGCACTGGGTAAAACAGGACTGTATTAGTGAGGGTATACAGTATGGGAACAAACAAGGTTGTGTGGCACTGGGTACAACAGGACTGTATTAGTGAGGGTATACAGTATGGGAACAAACAAGGTTATGTGGCACTGGGTAAAACAGGACTGTATTAGTGAGGGTATACAGTATGGGAACAAACAAGGTTGTGGCACTGGGTATGTATTAGTGAGGGTATACAGTATGGGTACAAACAAGGTTATGTGGCACTGGGTACAACAGGACTGTATTAGTGAGGGTATACAGTATGGGAACAAACAAGGTTGTGTGGCACTGGGGGTATACAGTACAACAGGACTGTATTAGTGAGGGTATACAGTATGGGAACAAACAAGGTTGTGGCACAAACAAGGTTGTGTGGCACTGGGTACAACAGGACTGTATTAGTGAGGGTATACAGTATGGGGCACTGGGTACAAACAAGGTTATGTGGCACTGGGTACAACAGGACTGTATTAGTGAGGGTATACAGTATGGGAACAAACAAGGTTAAGTGGCACTGGGTACAACAGGACTGTATTAGTGAGGGTATACAGTATGGGAACAAACAAGGTTAAGTGGCACTGGGTAAAACAGGACTGTATTAGTGAGGGTATACAGTATGGGAACAAACAAGGTTAAGTGGCACTGGGTACAACAGGACTGTATTAGTGAGGGTATACAGTATGGGTACAAACAAGGTTGTGTGGCACTGGGTACAACAGGACTGTATTAGTGAGGGTATATAGTATGGGTACAAACAAGGTTGTGTGGCACTGGGTACAACAGGACTGTATTAGTGAGGGTATACAGTATGGGTACAAACAAGGTTGTGTGGCACTGTGTACAACAGGACTGTATTAGTGAGGGTATACAGTATGGGTACAAACAAGGTTGTGTGGCACTGGGTACAACATGACTGTATTAGTGAGGGTATACAGTATGGGAACAAACAAGGTTGTGGCACTGGGTACAACAGGACTGTATTAGTGAGGGTATACAGTATGGGAACAAACAAGGTTAAGTGGCACTGGGTAAAACAGGACTGTATTAGTGAGGGTATACAGTATGGGAACAAACAAGGTTGTGGCACTGGGTAAAACAGGACTGTATTAGTGAGGGTATACAGTATGGGAACAAACAAGGTTAAGTGGCACTGGGTAAAACAGGACTGTATTAGTGAGGGTATACAGTATGGGAACAAACAAGGTTGTGGCACTGGGTAAAACAGGACTGTATTAGTGAGGGTATACAGTATGGGAACAAACAAGGTTAAGTGGCACTGGGTAAAACAGGACTGTATTAGTGAGGGTATACAGTATGGGAACAAACAAGGTTAAGTGGCACTGGGTAAAACAGGACTGTATTAGTGAGGGTATACAGTATGGGAACAAACAAGGTTGTGGCACTGGGTAAAACAGGACTGTATTAGTGAGGGTATACAGTATGGGTACAAACAAGGTTGTGGCACTGGGTAAAACAGGACTGTATTAGTGAGGGTATACAGTATGGGTACAAACAAGGTTATGTGGCACTGGGTAAAACAGGACTGTATTAGTGAGGGTATACAGTATGGGAACAAACAAGGTTAAGTGGCACTGGGTACAACAGGACTGTATTAGTGAGGGTATACAGTATGGGAACAAACAAGGTTGTGTGGCACTGGGTACAACAGGACTGTATTAGTGAGGGTATACAGTATGGGAACAAACAAGGTTATGTGGCACTGGGTAAAACAGGACTGTATTAGTGAGGGTATACAGTATGGGAACAAACAAGGTTGTGGCACTGGGTTAAACAGGACTGTATTAGTGAGGGTATACAGTATGGGTACAAACAAGGTTATGTGGCACTGGGTACAACAGGACTGTATTAGTGAGGGTATACAGTATGGGAA